>NW_022974761.1:0-34978 GCF_012274545.1 Fukomys damarensis | reverse complement strand
GTTATATGGTAGTAGAGCAAGACCTGCTGAAAAAGACCAAGCTGTCTTTGAAGCCACCTGTAATGACCCTTCTGTGTGTCTCATTCACAGTACTGTTTGCAGCACATTCAAGAAATCTGCTTTTGTGGAAGCTTTATAGAGAAAAGGGCATACCTGTTGAAGACCGTAAGGACACAAAGTACTCTATCTCCAATTCTCCTGTTTCATGCATTTCTGCAATGCTTAGTGTCTTTATTTTCATTATCCGTTCAGGGTTTCACTGCAGCAAATCTTCAGCTGGTCAGAATAATTGTTTGCATAATACAAAAAAAGAGCAATTAAACTCCACTTCATATCAGATAGCTTAACTTATCACAGATTTGATACTACAAAATTGAAGAATAATATGATTATACTGTCAATATAAACCAGTAACTCTTTCAAAAATACAATTTTAGGAACATTTGATAAAGCCATTAATTGAAAAACTACTCTGTCTTGTACTTTACAATACCAAATGAGCATAGATGAGACACTTCACTGATCACAGGTTTCTCGAAATACAAGCACTAGCATGTTTGCTGAGTGATTTTGAAATTAATATGCAGAAGCCCATGTCAAGCTTATACAACATAAGATACACTTGTTCCTTTACACTTTTGAAACTTATATTGTGTTACACAATTTTCAAACCTCTAATTCAAATATATCTAAAGTTAATTATACTTCTGTGTTAATTTATCATGAAAAATATAATATCCCATAAACTAGAGTAATAAATCCAGTGTTTTCTTTGTTATACATGTAATCTGCTTCAATTGTTGTGTGGCAAAATGGAAAATAAACACCTGTCATGCTTCAACATGACAACAAAATATATTTTGTACATATTTGGTACATTCTGATTATTTTCTCTATTTTTGCAACTTAATTTTTCTGATTCATTTACCTCCTCTGTCAGTTTTAATATATAAGCTGTATTTCACTCTATCACAGGAATATTCATGCAGTTTCCCTTTTCTGCTGGTTTTATAAACTTTCATCTGGGGTCTTGTCCATAGCCCTGAAAATCAATGTCTCTATTACTGAGGGTCACTGCACACATCACAAGATAATGCATAGCTGACTAGGGGAAGCAGAAAGAGTACCAAGTGGTTACAGCAAACACATTTTCACAATAGACTTCCCGTTCTCCCTTTCAGAAGTATAAAGAAGCCAAGGCAATAATTAAAATGTGAGTACATTTAAAGAGATGTGCCACATATTCCCACCTGCCGGGAAAGCATACTCACAGAAAAATAAAGATGCTATGTTTGCACAGCTGGGTAAAAAATTCTCCTACCAAGTGGAAACATTTTTGTCCAAATTCAACATGTGATGCCACAAATAAGTAACCATTTGTTATATTTTTATCTCTTTTCAGTTCATCATGATGAAGTAACCAAAAAGGATTGTGCTTTCAAGATTTTTCAAAGACACTGATGTGCCTAACCAATAAGCCATGTAGTTAGTGAGCAAATGCTGGGGCTTAATTTCTTCAAAAAGTGAATCACAGAAGTTTCTCACAAGCAGGAGCACAATTCTTCAGTCTTTCAGTCATCCAAGGGTCATTTTTAAGGCCTCTTCCTTCTTAATTAAAAACATGTGCCTCCCTTCCCGATCTCCTCCCAGGAGTTGGAGACCTTCTGCCACTTTCAGGACTACGTGCAAGCTGAAGACGCGCTCCAACTTGGCCTAAATTTGACTTGAAGGAAACCTTTTGCATCATTCCAACAGGAAACCAATTCTTCTGTTTACATGTGCAGGTCCACTCTGACTTTCTTGCATCATCTCTGCTTTAACAAATTAGTTTGTCAGAACATTTGGAACAAATACAAGTGAAGTAATCTCTGCTGAAGAGGTTTCTTCCTGTGAGAAATCCCTCCAAGAACAACACTTGTGTCTTTCCAAGAAGAGTAGCTGGCTGCTAAGTGATATGAAAACCTGTAGTGTGAAAATTAAATCTCACAATGTAATGATTGATGAGGTAGGAGCTGCACATTGTGACGCAGTAAGTAAAGCAAGTAATATGTAATCCAGCCTGAGAAGGAAACAGTGCAACTTCCCTCACCAACCACACACTAGCAAAGATGCCCTTGGTCACTCACTAAGGGTCTCTACCCATGGATTCTGAGGCTCAGAGGAAGGAGCTCAGAAGTGGAAAGTTTATTGTAGTTGATTTAATTCTTGGAAAGACAGATAGCTGTAGTTTCTCACTTGTTTTATATTTTGTTTTGGTTTGGTTTAATTTTGGCTTTTCCCAGTGAGCAAAACTCTTTTTTTAATTTATTCTATTGGTACATTTTATGACTACAATATAATGACATTCATTCATCAGGGGCAATTTGTATCTTTACATGATGTATATTGCTTCTTATTTTTTCCCCAATCCCCTACCCTCCTTTCAACCCCCAAACCTCCCTATTTACAAAGACTTTGTTCCATTTTTTATTATCTCATATTAATTCCATTCCCTTATTTCCTTTCCTCTACCCATCCCACAACCCCTTCCCCGTTGTAAATTTTCTTTCTATTTCACATTAGCTGTTATCTGTTTTTACCCTTATTTACACTTTCAGTTTGTCGCACCAGAGAAACTATTCAGTATTTATATGTGCGTATCCTATTTAAGTTTCTCACTTCTGTTCGAGTGGAAGATTTTGATCAAGGCCTGAATCTTTGTCTGATGGACCATAATGATCTTCCTTCTATAATTCAATCCCTTAATTTCAATCTTATGTCAATTTAATAACTGCTTCTACAAGAATGAAAGATTTTTTTTTAATATGAACAGTTCTTCTGGTCTTCCAAGTTTACTTCTTTAATTTGTTTGCCATTAGTTCCACTGAACTCCTATCATCTGGTTTAGTTACATATTGGATCTTGTGTGTCCAAAAGTCCCAAGGTATAAGGTCAAAAACATACTGGCAGAACTAGATAAATATTTCTGCCAGGTGCTGGACTCCAGAAGAATTTGGAAGTTCTTAACATACCTAAAACATGTACTAAATCCACCAACTTCAATGATGTGTATTACTTCTAAGAAAAAGTCCACATTAAATCATTGTGCCTCTCTAATTAGTAAGTTGTAAAAGATGTAAAGATGTGTGTTTAACTTGAAAGAACAATCTAATATACTCAAATGTCTCTTAGTTAAATTATGACTCAAAATCAGAAAATGTGTATGTGATAAAGCATCCTCTGTATTTCTTCCAGTAATAAAACACCTGGAAAATATTAACTGATATACATGTTTCCAGATATGCTTCATAGTTTAGGGTATATTTCTTAATAACTCATAGGGAAAAGAAGTCAAAGAAACAACCTCTTTGAATTCTTTTGCTGCTTCAGATAGTTATGTATAAGACACTACCTCCAAGGCCTTTATGACATAGAAAATCCAATATGTAACTACACCATTCAGACGAGCTCAGGGGTGGGGCAACAAAGCCAAGAAAAGGGAGCAAGGGGGAAGAAATAAACAGTGCTCTTTGTTTTTTTTGTTTTTTGTTTTGTTTTCCTCGTTACCAGGGATCAAACTTGGATCCTTGTGCTTGCAAGGCAGGCAGCAGAACCACTGAGCTAAATCTCCAGCCAAAATAAACGGTGTTCTAGTGAACTTTCTGAAGCAGAACCTCAAGTTCCAAGAAAAAGAAAAGCAATACAAACCTAAAGCTCATAAAATCAAGGGAATCGTGAAGATCAAAGCAGAATCACACAATGGAGAAATTGAGAGTGATACAAAAAGTCAGTGAATCAAAGATTTGGTTCTTTAAATGAATAATTATATCTAAAAAATGCCAATAAACTTAATTTTAAAAGAATAAATAAAATCAACAAGCCCTTAGCCAACCTTATCCAAAAAACATCTTAAATCCATGCAATTAGGAATGACAAGGGTGAAATCACAACAGATCCGGCAGAAATCCAGAGGATCAATACCTACTTCAAGAACCTGTATTCCAATAAGATGAAAAATACAGAAGAAATGAACACATTGCTAGATACATATGAATTTCCAAAGTTAAATGAAAAAGATATAAAAATTCTAAACACCCAATCTCAATCAGTGAAATTGAAAACATAATTACAAATTTACCAACAAAGAAAAGCCCAGGTCCTGATGTCCTCACTGCTGAATTCTACATGAAATTTAAGGAAGAGCTAATGCCACCACTTCTCAAATTCTTTAATGAAATTGAAAGAGAAGAAATACTCAAAAATTCGTTCCTGAAAGCAAGCAATACTTTGATTCTGAAAGCAGAGAAAGATCAACCCACAATAAAGAACTACAGACAAATCTCCCTAATGAACATAGATGCAAAATCCTCAGTAAGATACTGGAAAACAGAATACAAAGGATCATCAAGAACATCATACATCCTGACCAAGTGGGATTATCCCGGGGATGCAAGAATGGTTCAACATAAATAAATCAATAAATGTAGTACACTATATTAATAGAGCCAAGGACAAGATACATACATTCATCTCAATAGATGCAGAAAAAGAGTTTGACAAAATCCAACACTCATTCATGATAGAAACCCTACAGAAAATTGAAATAGATGTTTTTTATCTTAATCTGATACAGGCTATCTATGAAAAACCAACAGCCAACACCATACTAAATGGTCAAAAACTGAAATCTTTCCCATTAAAATCAAGAACAAGACAAGGATTTCCACTATGACCACTTCTATTCTATATAGTTCTGGAAACATTAGCCACAGAAAGCAAGGTCCAAACTAAAAAATCAATAGTCTTCGTGTTCACACACACACACACACACACACACACACACACACACACACACACACAAAACAAAGCAGGCTCAGTGAGAGATAAATTGAGGAAACAATTCCTTTCACAATAGCATCCAAAAAATGAAATACTTAGGACTCAATCTAAGGAAGGATGTAAAGATGTCTAACTTGAAAACTACAGCACTCTGAAAAAGAGATTGAAGAGGATAAAAGAAAATGGAAAGACATCCCTTGCTGCTGGGTAGGAAAAATCAATATAGTGAAAATGGCTACACTTCCAAAACTGCTACATAGATTTAACACAATACCAATTGAAATCTGCAAAAGTGTGTTTTACAGAACTAGATAAAACAACCCAAAAATTCATTTGGAACCAGAAGAGACCTAGATTTGCAAAAGCAATTCAAGGCAACAGAGACATGGCAGGGGGCATCACATTCCCCAATTTGAAACTATACTACAAAGCCACTGTAATAAAAACAGCAAGGTACTGGCAAAGAAACAGATCCAAAGATCAGTGGAACAAATTACAAGATGCAGAAATAATTTCAAACATACTCAGCCACCTCATCTTTGACAAACGAGCCCACCACTCCCACTGGGGAAAGATATCCCCTTTATATGGTGCTTGAAAAACTGGATTTCAACCTGCCACAGATTAAAACTAGACCCATGTCTTCAACATTCACTAAACTAAAATCCAAGTGGATTAAAGATCTAAATATTAAGACAGAAACACTAAACTCCCTGGAAAATAAGTTAGGCAGAACTCTTAAAGACATTGGCATAGGAAAAGACTTTATAAACAAAACCTCAGTAGCATGGGAATTAGGACAGAGAAGCAATAAATGGGATCTCATCCTATTAAAACGCTTCTGCCCTGTGAGTCAAACCACCAGTAAAGCTAAGAGACAGCCTGCAATGCAAAAAAAATTTTTTTCAGACAAATAACTACTACCTAACCAAAATATATTATGTAGAGGCACAAATTTCCAATAATCAATGTCTTTCTATTGTATACCTAAACTGCAACAATAAAATCAATTTTTTAGAGGTCTACTACCTAGAATATTTTAAAATTGAAAAAAATCAGACCCCCTCAAATTTAAAGACACAGTTCAAAAATGGCCATCTGAAATGAACAGACATTTCTCAGGCAAGGAAGTCAAAGCAGCAAATGAACATATAATAATTGTTCAACATCACAGGTCATTCAAGAGATGCAGATGTAAATACTGAGATTCCACCTCACTCCAAAAAGAATGGCTGCTATCAAGAAATCAACTAATAATAAATTTTGGCAGAGTTGTGGGGAAAAGGGAACCCTTCTCCACAGTTGGTGGGAGTGCAGATTGGTGCAACCACTGTGGAAATCAATATGGAGATACTTCAAAGAGCTAGGATTAGCAGTCCCAATTGACCCAGCTTTTCATGTGCTGAGTATCCTCCCAAAAGAATTAAAAGAAATATACCACAGTGATATATGAACACCCATGTTTATATTGGCACAGTTTGTAAATAGCTAAAACTTAGAAATAGCAAAATTGCTCATCAGCTGGAGAATGGATAAAGATGTGTCTTTTTTTATAAAATGGAGTACTACTCAGCCACAAATATGAAAAGCTAGAAACATTTATAGCTAAATGGTTGCACATGGAGGCCTTGAGGCCATGCTCTTTCATGAAATACATAGGGCACACATGTGTAATTTCTGCATAGTTTCTCTGGTGTGAAAAACTGAAAGTGTAAATATGGATTAAAAATGGATAATAGAGAATGTGAAATAGGAAGAAAAGGTCTACAGGGGAAGGGGAATTTGGAGGGGTACAGGAAAGGAAAGAAGGGAATTTGAAAATATGAGAAAAGGAAAAATTGAAACAGTATTTGTAAATAGGGAAGGGGAGGGGTTAAAGGGAGGGCAGGGGAATGGGAGAAAAATAAGAACCAAAATATATCATGCAAATGTACAAATTCCCAATGATGAATGGCATTATATTGTACACCTAAGACATACCAATACACTTAAAAAGAGAGAGAGAGAGAGAGAGAGAGAGAGAGAGGCACCATCCTAGAATGATGCTTTAGGTCCTACAACTAAATCTGTCACTCATGCATTCTGTCATTTAGCCTCGCTAGAAAAGTTTCTTCACTTATAAAACAAGCTGGTATGAGTAAGAGTGAGAAGGTGAGGGAAAGACATTTTCTTGTTTAGTTTGTCATTAAAGGAAATTAGTGTCAAACTCTAAATTGAGCTTTAAAAGCTTATATCCATATTGATATCTGCAGAGAATGTTAGTTTCAGCTGAAAGGCACAATTTGTTTCATCATTTTCAGTTTGAATATGCATTTGCAATTTATCACATTCCTAAAAGTATTTGGCAGGTACACATTGTATTAAGTATCACCAAAAAGACAGGGGAAAGTAATTTTTCTAGGTAGAATTAAGTACATTTCCTTCCCTTTACTGTTTTAGCACATAGTGTAACGTGCTTAGGGGCCACAGATTTCAATGGAAATTACAGAGGCTTGACTAATCTACTCAGTTCATTTTAATCTATAATTTTTTTCTCATTGAGTTTATTGGTACATTTTAGGTATGCAGTACAGTTACATTTATCACTGGGAAACATGACAGCTGTTGGTTCTCATTTTTTCCCTTTACCCCTGCCCTCCCTTCACCCCCTCCTCCCTTCCCTATTTACAAATACTTTAGTTCCATTTTTTCATTTTCTCATATTTTTTTCTTTTCCCTTATTTCCTTTCCCCTACCCTTCCCACTTCCCCTACACCTTTGGCCCTTAGTTTAAATATGCCATAAGCAATTAAGATTTGATAAATGTTTCCAAAATTTGATTAATTCATCATTAAAATGTTTTCATGTGGATCTCACAAGTGTTTATGTAATGACTTAGAATTATGCTAAATACTGTTCTCGAATGAGTTCAAATTTTCCCACTATCTTGTTCTGACTGCTGTCGTTCAATCTGATATATAATACCACATTTTTACTATAAACTTAATACCATAAATAATGTAGACATATTCAAAACTTGAAGTCAGTTAAGTTTAAAAAATAAGTTGGAAATTTTGTCAGATTCTGGTATAATTTTAGTTAATACAAAACTTAATAAACATGAAACTCCTGTCAGATTAATCCAAAAAATTAATAAATAAAATAAAGAACGTTCTGTTAAAAAAAAGAAGCACTGCTCTGTGAAAAATAGCGTTCATGTGGAATCAGTTATTTGACTGAAATTAAGGGACTGAATTAAAAGAAGTGATGATCATTATAGTTTCATCTGACACAGATTCAGACTTGGAGCACAGGCTTCCACTCCAACTAACAGTACAGAACAATGATCATCCAATCTAATTCTTTGCAAGAATCAGGTCAACTATGGCAGATTCTCCAGTGCACAGCTCCCTGCTCCTACTCTTGGGCTCGCTGAGCAGACCCTTCTCAGAGCTACAGCGAGGCTGTCCTCAGCTGGGGTTGGGTGGGTGAGGGAACCGGAACTGCTTCTCCTTCACGCCGGTTACATTTACTTGCCTGACATAAACACTTCGTGGAGTGTGCACCTCAGAGCCTGCAAATCATTACTCTGAAATTTCCTTCTTACACTACAGGTCTTCATATCACTTGGCAGTCAGCTACGCTTTCTTGGCAAAACCTGAGTCTTTATCCCTTAGGGACTTCCACGCAAAGAAACCGGTTCAGAAGTGATTACTTCATTTGAATTTGCTCCAAATAATCTAATAAGTGGATCTATTAAAACAGTGCTCATGGAAAAAGTCATAGACTGTATCTGCACATACAAATGGAAGAACTTCTCTCCCATTAGAATGACGCAAGAGCTTCCTGAAAACTCAAACTCTGCCCAAGCGTGCATTTGTGTTCAGCTGGGATCTAGTTCTGGGTGTGTCTTGTTTTCTTGTTGCATTATCATTGCTTATAAAAGCTGGTGGAAATATTCAGTTTCCAGGATGACACTGTAAAGATCCAGGGACAGTGTCTTTAATGCCTTAAAAAAAAAGAGGCCTTGGGAAAAGTCACTTGGATGGCTACAAGACGGAAAAGTACTGCTTCTACTTGTGAGAAACCTTCATCATCAGCATTTCCAAGGAACTAAGTGTCAGCCTTTGCCTTGTTAGGTACACAGTTTATTTACCAGGTACCACAGTGGTATTGTAAGCTGTGAAAGCAGAGTCCTTTTCAGTTTGTGACCATAATTGAGTAAAAAGGGAAAATTGCACTAAACGAATTTTTATGCTTTAAATGTTTGTGCTTTTGTGTCTCTAAATAATGGATTTGGATCAACTAATCTACGCTATTTAGGTAAAGTTTTGACATCACTGCGCCAAGTTAGCATTTTTATGAAGATGTTTTCTGAGCAGGTGAGACTATTTAATTACATTTGCACAGCACATATTGACATTAACTTGCACACTTTTGCACTTCTAAAAGGCCGAGATAACAGGAAGCCCATTGTGGAAATGTGTTCACTGCAGCCACTTAGGGCTGTTTCTGAATCCCCTGGGCAGCTGTACACTGCCATGTCGTCCGAGGACACACAGGGATATGAGGCACCCGAAGTCACCTTCCGTGAAAGAGGCATTGATTTTCTGGGCTAAGGGCAGGTTTCAAATTTTTCCTAGAGAAAGGAAGCTACTTGAACATTCCTGCGATTCACAGAAATCAAACCAATGTCTTCAGGATATTATAGTCTCATTGGAAATATCTGCTTAGGAAAATTGAGCTTTTGAAACATAAAATTAACCAGAATGTTCAAAGTATATTTGGTTTTCATGTTAAAACCTGGTAGGTGTGTATCTTCCAGTTTTGCCAAATAACAAGTTGAACATGTTATATATATAACAAACAAAGGAATGTATCAGTTCAGTTTATGAAGACATTGTATTGTCCATGATAAGGTAACACACAGCAGGATTAATTCCCCTTTGGGGGGATGAAATGGGGACTGGAACTCCAGATGTTGCACTTGTAGGCCAGGCGACAACACCACTGAGCTGAATCCCTGGCCCAGAGCATGATTCATTCTATGTATATTTGAAATAGAAAATTTTAATTTGCATATCATACTAGGAGTACAAATACTGTTAGTGAACAAATGGACCCAAGTGCTGGAAGCTCGAGAGGGGCTTTGGATGTGGATCTAAGATCCCAGCTGACGTGATAACAGACACAGAGAAATTGAGATGTAAATTTATAAAATTGTTGTCCTTTAAAAAACATGCTCTTGAAAACTGGATTAATTTTTTCTAGAAAGTTTTAGCTTAACGGCTTGAGTGAAAAGTACCATTGTACTGTCCTTCATGGTATTAAATATCTGATATATAAAACTGATATACAGTAGAGTCTCAGTATTCTGTCTTACGCTATTGTGCAAATAACTAAACTGGCCAATAGATTTGACTTTGTGAAATCTAGCATGCATAAATAAGGAGAGTAAAGTCACCTAACATTGCAGAAAGTAAGATGTGGACTGGACATTGATTACTTTATTCCCCTACATTTTCAGCCCCTTTTTGTCTACACCTGCAACACCTATAGACGGTCCAGTAGGACCAAAGCAGACTGTGTACTGGACATGTGAGGCTCACCCACAGCTGGCTGCCAAAGAAGGCTTAGACTCTACACATTTTCCTCCACTATCAAATCTATTTTTAAAACACTTTTAAAAGAAAAAAATTACTAAATGCATGAAAGACCACGATGTCTTTATGTCCTCTTGCTTCCCTGTAGTCCAAATGCATTTGTTCACAGGTAATCATGGCTAGTACTTCTATATAATGAAAGAGATGGTTCCTATGACATTGACTTTTATTCCCAAAAACGTTTATGTGTTACAGTTATACTCTTCTTTGAATGGTGAAATAAGTCAATAATTCTTAGTGGGCCAATAGAGATCCTGATTTTTTATTTTGAAACAATGATCACAGAAAGGTACTGAGTGCCAATAAAAGGTATCATTCATTAATATTTTAATTGTTGTCTAAACCTTTTACATGCAGTAATATCTTTTAAAAATCAAAGATATCCTGACTGTGTGGCTCAAATGATGAAACAGAGGCAGAACAAGATCTACTAATCTATCCAACATCACCTAGAGAGTAAGAGAACGAACCTGAGTTTGCAGCACAAGCATTGCAGCTCCGTGTCGACCCTGCCTATGACTGTGCTATATTCTCTCCAGAGGATGTCTCTGGGCTGATAGGCACACACGGTGCTGGTCATTGCAGTTGTCTAATCCCATTTACTACTGCACAGCATATTTTTCAAAGCAGGCTGTGAGCCCACATTATGTTATATAAATATGAAAAAAGACTGAAATGCTAACGCAGTGGAAAGAAGTTTAGTTGCACTAATATTGTTGCATACATTTGGACTGAAAGGATTATGAGATTATCTAAATTCGTTTCTTTCTTAATGTGAAAAATAAGACACATCCATAATCATATTTAGTAAAATGACAAGTGTTCTTGCTTTCTCACACGGGGTGTGGACTTTTCCCTTGAGAGTACTGTTTCTGGACTCTGCGCAGAGAACTACTTCTGAGGACTCTGGGTTCTGAGAAACATTCTGTGTAGAAATATGATAGATGTTTTCTACTTCTTGGTTTCTGTTTCCATCCCATTTCACTATCTATCTCAAGCCAAGGGTTCTGAAAAAATGCATAGTAACTGATAATGCTTCTTCGTGACATTTAGGGGCTAGATTGATTCTTGTAGAAAATATCTGTTAATGATCAGGGTAGTGCATGTAAATATAGTAGAAATTGGTATAAGCAAGGATGAAATGGACAGAATTATAGCTCCTAAAAGGCTAACACTTGGAATCAGATAAAGCAAATGCTACAGGAAGTAATTGCTCAATAATTTTGTAGTTCCAGATAAATTCAAGCACCAGTCCTATAAAATTCAGTGAGAGATATACGCAGACTGAAAGTCCTTTGAGATGTGCAAGGGAGTCGTCGAGCATTGCCAGAGCACAGTGCTGAGCTGGGTGCTCCAGGATCGGTGTTAGTTTGGGGACTGAACACATCGTATGGTAAAATCGCTCCCCGTGAATGCTACCAATGTGGAAGCTTTTCCTGTTACCTTACATAAGTAAGGCCTATTTGCATGGATAGCAGAGTAGATAGGTGGAAAGCATCAGCCTTTTCTTTGTCATTGTTAAATCTTGTGCTAAGAAATAACTAACATGTTTTTAAAAAGGAGCAAATGCACGAATGATTGTGAAGGCTTCACTCTATTCTTCCGAAGTGCACTGAGGCTATGAGATAAAAATGCTTACATGCAGGCCAAACAAAATCATGCAATGGGAAAGAGCATCAGTAAAACAGATCCACTGGGCTATTTGGACAAGGAACTCAATAGACTCTTAGCACATTGCCAGTGAGTGTCCACCACTGTGGAAGACATAGTGATGAAGACGCACTCTGTCAGACTCTGTCATTGAACTGTTCAGTTTTCTGGCCAGTCCTGCTCTCCTGAGCCCTCATCTCTGAAGCAAATCTTCCAGAAGACTCAATGGGCAAAAATATCACAGAATTTGTCCTCCTGGGCCTCACTCAGGATCCCAGTGCACAAACAGCATTATTTGTCATGTTTTTACTCATCTACATTGTGACAGTGCTGGGCAACCTGCTCACCGTGGTGACTGTCCTTGCCAGCCCCTCCTTGGGCTCCCCGATGTACTTCTTCCTTGCCTATCTGTCACTTATGGATGTTGTTTATTCCACTGCCATCTCACCCAAGTTGCTGATAGACCTGCTCAGTGATAGGAAGACCATTTCCTTCCCAGCCTGCATGGGCCAGCTGTTTATAGAGCACCTGTTCGGTGGTGCTGAGGTCTTCCTTCTGGTGGCGATGGCCTATGACCGCTATGTGGCCATCTGTAAGCCTCTGCACTACTTGACTATCATGAGCCAAAAGGTTTGCATCCTTTTTATGGTAGTGTCCTGGGCTGGAGGATTTTCACACTCTGTGATTCAACTTGTGTCTGTGTATAATCTCCCCTTCTGTGGCTCCAATGTCATGGATCATTTCATGTGTGACATGTACCCATTACTGGAGCTTGCCTGCACTGACACCTACCTGATTGGCCTCACTGTGGCGGCCAATGGTGGATCCATCTGTATGGTGATCTTCATCCTCCTCCTCATCTCCTATGGGATCATCCTCAACTCCCTTAAGACTCACAGTCTGGAAGGGAGGCGCAAGGCCCTTTCTACCTGCAGCTCCCACATCACCGTGGTTGTCCTCTTTTTTGTTCCCTGCATTTTCATGTATGTCAGACCTGTCTCCACCTTTCCCTTTGATAAATTCATAACAATTTTTTATACACTGGTTACTCCTATGTTAAATCCTTTAATATACACTTTGAGAAATTCGGAGATCAAAAATTCCATGAAAAAACTCTGGTGTAAGAATTGAACCACAGAAACTATAAGCAGGTCTTTATGTTCAGTGCGTTACTAACCCTGAAGGAACAAGTGGCACTGAATTTTAACAAGGGATGATGTAGCCAATTCAGTAGAATTTCCAGATATGCTTCACTTTATTTTTCACAACCTTGAAGAAAGCAGAAAAGAATATTCTTTGAGATTTGAATCAATCTAATGAACACTTTCTCAAAAGTTTATAAAAAGTACAGGTTTTTTTCATGTTACAAGATAAACCAAAGCTCACTTGTAAGTTCCTTGTTCTCAGTTCAACTTGAAATAAGTCTTATTTTAAAAACTAACGTTCTTTTTAATGATGGAAAAGAAGCTATCATTTAAAATTTAATATTAGCTACCTTCATAAGGAAGAATGTAGCTAATGTGTAGACAAATTTCTGGGACTAAACAAATTTTATTTTTTTAATTGAGTTTATTGGTACATTCTAGGTATACAGTACAGTTACATTCATTGTTGGGATCTTGTACCTTTACATGACAGGTCTTGGTTCTCATTTTTCCCCTTGTCCCTGCCAACAAATTTTAAATGGTATTGTTCATTATTGATCAACAGACCAGGTTTGTGTACCTGCATTATGCACGTTGTTTTAGGTTGACTTCCGTGTGTCAGCCCAATGTCTATACATTGAGTCAGGTGTTTCGATAGCAGTTGATACTGTGTTTAGCTGAAGACGTTATCACTGAAGTTTCTCCAAATTAATGGGGTCAAGGTGGAAACTAAATGGTAGTTCTTAAATACAGGATAGAGACATTGTTTCAGAGAAACATGATAAGCCACCTTGAAAGCATGTTTTTATGACATTCCCTATTAGTTAACTTGTGCACTTTTCCCATAGTTCCAAGAATGGGTATTCCTTATTTTGCCTTCATGAAGCTGAAGAAATTCATAAAGAAATTTTTTCATGCAGCTTTGTTCCAAAAGGCTGTAATCAATTTCAATAATTTATTCATGAACTTGAAATATTATTTAGCTATGATGAAAATTTTGTCTTTCAATGTTACATGATAAAGAAAAAACAGTTTTGGGGGTCTCCCATCATCTTGGAGCACCACAAATCAGGAAAAGGATAGAATTACTTTCATTGCCGTGTGGAAACATCACCTATGACTTGTAAAAACTCTCTTTTTAAAAATTATTTTTGCATATTTAATATATGCAATCTGATAGTGTGGAGACATATAGGTAATAAAAGCGTTCCAGAAGCCTGTCAAATTGACCTACCCATCACCTCAGTAGTTTCCTCTGTTTTTTGCTTCTGTTGCAACAGCCAGTAAGGTCCACTCCTCTAGCCCAGGTCCCCAGTGCAGTGCAGTTCATTCCCAGTCCCAACGCACATCAGGCCGATACAAATAAGCAGGGGCAAGCATCAGTGAAGTCTAGAAATCTACTGGCACTACATTTACTTTTTAAACTACATATCCATTTTAGATCTTTTGTGATTTGAAAATGTAATTTTCATCAGATACAGTAGTAGGTAGAAGTTATTTATAAATGTTGTTTTCTTTTAGTAGCACTGAAGATGTTTCTGTGGACCTTCCTGGGTCCAGTCCTCTCCAGTAATCACAATGCTAAAGTTTTTGTGACTAACAACTCAAAATAGTTTATATACAAATGCATATTTTCTGAAATTATTTCATATAGATTTCCTTATCACTTGCCTTTACTAAAATTATATTGTGTGGGACACTGTCTTCTGAATTTTGTGTCTACAGTGTTCATTTCCTAAGATCTTCTTACATGGTTGCACATCATTTTACACCTAATCTTTGCCCTGCTGTACCTCACTGCCCAAGTGAATATACCACATATGATGCATCCATTCAACCTATGATCAAGTGGGGTGTTTCCTGGTTTTGTATTTCTAATAGTCTTCCCATGCCCATCTGAAAAGAAATCATTTGGTGTTAAGCAGGATTTTTATATACTCACTTTTACAAAATTTCCCTCGTGCTGTATTATGTTACACTGCAACCAGCAATGCATAATATTTCCATTGCTCAGCCAGTAATATCGGTGCACACCTGTAATCACATATTTAGGAGGCTGAGGCAGGAGGATCACTGCCAGTTTAAGACTAGCCTGGGATACATCATGGGTTTGAGACCAGCCTGAACTACATAATGAGATTGCCTCAAAAAACCAAACTAAAACAATAATAACAAAACAATCCCATTGCTCTGTATACTTTCTGACAACTCTCTTCATGAAACATAAATGATGATTCTGTCACTTCATGTTTATTTTCTGGTCCAGAGCTTCTTCATGGCATTTTTCATCTCTGCATTTCTCAGAGTATAGATGAGGGGGTTCAGCATCGGAGTGATGACAGTGTAAAATATAGCTAAGTACTTATCAGTGGGCAAGGTAAATGGAGATCTCACAAACAGAACAATGCAAGGAACAAAGAAGAGGACCACCACGGTGATGTGGGAGCCACAGGTGGATAAGACCTTGACCCTTCCTTCCTGACTCAGGTTTTTCAGGGAGTGCACAATGATCCCATATGAGATTAATAAGAGAGCAAAGACGACTGTATAGATCGCCCCATCATTGGCCAGCACTGTGAGGCCAGTAATGTAGGTGTCGGCACACACAAGTTTTAATAAGGGGTACATGTCACAGATGAAGTGGTCGATAACATTGGGGCCACAGAAGGGAAGATTGTAAATGAACAGAATGTGCAGTATAGCATGCACAAAACCCACAACCCAGGACAACACCAAAAATTGAACACACAGCCGTCGGTTCATGATGGTCAGATAATGCAGGGGTTTGCAGATGGCCACATAGCGGTCATAGGCCATGACCCCCAGGAGTATGATTTCAGCACCCCCAAAAAAGTGCTCTGAAAACAGCTGAGTCATACATGCTTGGAAGGAAATGGTTTTCTTGACATGGAGTAGGTCTATCAGCAAATTTGGGGTAGCTGTGTTAGAATAAGCCATATCCATAAATGATAAGTAGCCAAGAAAGAAGTACATTGGAGAGTCCAAGGCTGGGCTGAGCACCACAGTCACCATAATGAGTACATTGCCTGCCATGGTCACCACGTAGACCAGCAAGAACACAGCAAATAATATTTTCTGGCCCTGCAGGCTCTGAGTGAGCCCCAGGAACACGAACTCAGTGACGTTGTTCCTTTGTTCCATGTGTCCTTCTGTGTGTCCTCCTGTAACTGCTCACAACAAAATTACCTGCAAAATAATTATTACTAGTAAGTTTAGGAAATTTTAGGATGCTTATTCATTCCTTATGAATATTCTGCTCCTAAACTCTCCTTTTCATAAGGATTCAGATTTGATGAAGCCTGGAGCCTAACTTTAGGGATCCTATAGAATAATTATGACAGAAATAAAAAATCAGGATCCTGTGAGCAAAGGACAGACTGTGAAAGGAAAATCAGTCTCCCACACTAGCTTGTGTCTGGAAGATAACGGAAGTGCTATGTAATACAACCCAACCTCAAGACTTTTGTATATTTTAACTTCTCATGAACAAAGTAAATGTGATTTTCTACATTCTTGGATTGAAGAAACTTCTCAGCTAATAGAAATCTCAGGTTCATACATTGGACAATTTTTAAATATTTTAAGAATGTACAAAAGGGAACAATAAATAAATAAAAGAAGTTTATGGAGGAGAAGGGGAGAAAAGAGGAAAACAGTTGAGGAGAGGAGAGGAGGGGAAGAGAGCAGGACAGTCAGAGAAATAATGCGGGCAGAGACAGGAAGACGGCACACTCACAATACAAACTCTAAGTGGAATCATCTTCACTAGCACAATCTTCCTTTAAAGTGATCCTAGTGATTTCAGTTGCTCTATAAATATCTACTGACATTTACTTTGACCAGATTCATAAGTTCTGCCCTGCTGCCTCTTCACCGACCTGCAACATCTTTCCTTTTCACTGTGGCCCACGTCTGTGCTCATGCAGTTGATGTAACATCTTTATTACTCTTGTCGCTGCTCTTCCCGTCTTCCCCTCCATTGCCTACACTTATTTTCCTTCCTGTATTGCAGCCTTCTCTCAGCATATTCACACAGTATGTCTTCGTGTTTAAAAATTCTATCCTTTCATCCCATGTCTCTCTCAGTCAAGCATCCAAAAGCAATTCTCTGCTTCTGTTACACACACCCATCACCTAAGTCCAGAGTCAGTTTGAGTTCACCTCTTACTCGATACAACTTTCTTTTGAATTAACCTAGGAGCTGGCTGACTCAAGCGATGTTACACTACGTTCTCTAGAGCCACTCTAACTTCTACAGACTCCAGATCATACTTTAATTTTTAGCATTGGAAACAAAGTTCAGAAGACAGCTCTGTTGACACTATCAGGAAATTGACAAATACCTGCTCACCAAAAACCTCCCTAATGGTTACATGTGCAATTAGTTTGTAAAAGTGCTGATTATTAGAGAAGGAAATTGTATGCTACATTTGTTTTCCCTCATTGAGTTTATTGGTACATTTTAGGGATATAGTACAGTTACATTCTTCATTGGGATCTTGTACCTTTACATGACAGGTCTTGGTTCTCATTTTTTCCCCTTGTCCCTGCCCTCCCTTCACCCTCACCCCTTCCCCTTTACAAACACTTCATTTCCATTTCTTTCATTTTCTCCTATTTGTTTGTTTTCCCTTATTAGCCTTCCCCTACCTTTCCCACTTTCTCTACACCTTTAGCCCCTCTCTTCCTGTTTCACATTGTCCATTATATAATTAGGATCTTATGTCCTATAATAGTTTATTCACACCAGAGAAACTATTTGGTATTTACACATGTGTGTATGCTACATTTTTATAATTTTGACATATATATGAGGCACGTTCAATGTTGGAGTCAATATAAACACATCTTAGCAATAACGAAGGACTGTACCACGTATCTACTTTAAAGACTAAGTATCTTTGTCATCCGTGTACATAATGAAAATCCTCCTTTAGAATCATACAAGTACATGACCTTCCTGAGTTACCTGCAAAAGGACAGAGTCATTTGTTCCCCTTTCTGGATTCTGGTGCTTCTCCTGGGTCCTAACTGATGACAGCTTCATGCACCAACAACATCTCTCCATATGCAGAAAATGAAATACTCAGGAATCATAGCGGCACCTTGGAATGTTCCCAGAGACCAATTCTTGCCATGCTTGCAGGAAGTTTGATTCCCCGGGCATTTAAAAGATTACTTTTAAAATTGGTGCCAATTTTTAAACTAATATCAGCAATGCCCTGTAACCTCAAGAATTCTGAATCTCTTTAACAGACACCCAGATCTTTATTTTTGGCAAAATTGGTCCTTAAACAAACAAATTAAATAAACTTTTTGAGGTTTAAAAAAGTAAGTTTTGTCGGAAAAGGAACCATGAATAGCTGAGACATATATTTGGAATTTATAAAAAATAAAACAATGAACTAGCCTTCAGAATATTTGAATTTCTGGGCAGATATAGTGGCCTGACTTCATATACTGTAGTTGAATACAGAACAAGCTAAAAGAATGAAAAATTGAAACCCTATTCTATCATGCCTTGAGTATAGTTTTTTTACTGCTAAGAAAATAGTTATATGAATATTAGTATAGACACACATTCCCAGGGATAAGGACCAAGACTTTGGACACCTTATCTGTATTTGAATCATATTGCATATTATTGAATCATTCAATTGCTCTATCTCAATGGGAGATGTTTCCTTAATTAAACCCAATGAGACCTTCAGCAGGATTCTGGGGGTAGGCGGTGCACTGAGAGGTCAGAAGAGTAAAAGTGACCTAGAACATGATGTCCACAGACACAACCTCAGAGGGAATTCTCAGAGTTGAAAACTCGAAGTCACATCTACCACAAGGAAGAATCCAGTCTGGGCAGAACTGAAATATATAAAACTCTCTTATTAAAAACCTCCCTTGGTCTGGAATGTAGACCATGGCACCACACCTGCCTGGCAATGCAAAGTCCTGAGTTCAAGCCCTGGTACCTGACAATACTCTTTTCTTATTTATTTAAGGAAGGAAAAGAGTGAGGGTGGATATAAACAAAATTTTCAAGTGTTACCATTGTCCATATTATCTCTCTGGTCATGAATATTTCATTCTTATGAGGTTTTTGACTACTGACTCAGTCTTTTTACGTACTATTGATACCTTAATTGTTTTATTTCATCTGGATTTAGTCTTGATAGATAGCACTTGTCCAGGAGCACATCTATTCCTTGGAATATATATATATATGAATTCTTAATTATTTTGTGAAAGTGATGTATTGAGTTCTACTACTACTAGATTAGTGCTTATTTGATTTTTCAAGTCTGTTAATATTCATTTTATGTATTTAGGTGAACTAGTATTTGGTGCATATATATTTATGACTGTCATTTCTTCCTCTTTGGTTGTTCTCATTACAAGAATGTAGTGACTGTCTTTTTTTTCACATCTTCAGCTCTCCTTTATTTATAGAGTTTTAGGTAAGTTTAAGCCATGGCAGTTGCTAGAATTACACATGCAACTGGCCAGAGTGACATCTATAAAATATAAATTTCATCTAAATGTAGATTTCCAATATGGATTTCTTTTTGTGACTGTCTTTATCTCTCTTAATTAGTTTTGCTATAAAATTCACTTTGTCTGCTAATAATATAGCTACCCCTGTTTTTTTCCAGGTTCCTGTCGCATAAAGTATTGCTTTCTATCCTTTGATTTTCAGTCTATAAATTTCTTTTTTAATTAAGTGAGTTTCTTGTATGCAGCATATTGTCGGATCTTGCTTCTTGATCCATTCTACCAGTCTGTTTCTTTTAATTGGTCAACTGAGGCCATTAACATTGAGAGTTATAACTAACATACATTGACTTATACTTGTCATGACATTTTCCTGTTGTTGGCTCTTTTATTTTTTACCTTTCCCCTTCTCCATGTAATTTCTTGCCTTGCCTGATAGCTTCATTCACCTCTGCTGTGAGAAAGGTCCAAGGGCATCCCTCACAGTCCAGACAGGGTTGGCCCTAGATCTTCATGCAGGTGAATTCTTTAACCTTGATGCTGTTCTTTCCCCCAAGGAGTAGTGGGATATAAGCTAGTACAACGATTATGGAAATCAATGTGGAGATTCCCCAAAAAGATAATAGGAGAATTTAATTTGACTCACCTATTCCTCTTCTGAGTATCTTCCCCAAAGAGTTAAAGTCATCAAATCACAGCAATGTATGTGCTATAGGACTATGTGCTATGCTGTAATGAAATCACAAAATACTGAGGAAACAAATGAAAAGGAATCCACTCATTCAATCTTGTCAAGAGATTAAAAATACCTGCACACTAAAATACTCTATAAATAGTTACAATAGAAAATAGTGTGTAAGAACACTGAAGCTTCAGATGCTCACAACATTCTGAATTTTTATGATATTAAAATATCTGAGATTATTAAAGTTAGAATCAGTCAACACATATCTTAGCAACCACAAAGGACCCTCTGATACAACTGACCATCAAAATTATAAGAATTTTTAATAGATTATGAGTTCCTTGAAAATGTTGAAGTCAATACAGATCCAGCAGAAATCCAGAGGATCATCAATACCTACTTCAAGAACTACTCTAATGAATGGAAAACCCAGAAGAAATGGAAAGATTTCTAGGTATATATGAATTATCAAAGTTAAATAAAGAAAATATAAAAATTATAAATAAATAAGGTTCAAAGTGTATAATTGATAATGTGAAACAGGAAGAAAAGCTCTAGAAGAGTAAGGAAAGTGCCAAGGGTAGGGGTAAGGGAAAAAGGGGACAAAGTGGAAACAAAGTCTTTGTAAATAGAGAAGTGTGGAGCAGGAAAAGGGAAGGTAGGGAATGGGAGAAAGTAAGAACCAAGATACATCGTGTCAAGGTACAAGATCCCAATGATGAATGTAACTGTACTGTACATCTAAAAAGTACCAATAAACTCAATGAGAAAAATATATTGTGAGTTCCTACATCACCCATGTACTGTAGTTGTGCACCGTAAATCCTGCTATGGAATCATACAAGTAAACAGTTACATTCATAATGACAAAGTCGTTTCATCCAAGTTGTACATTTTGATGCATTCTCCCGAGTTGGAAGTATACAGCTAGGTGCTCTTAAAAGATAAGAGCTTAACACACCAGCGCCACCTCAGGAAATACAGGCACCAGTCATGGCACCTTGAAACATCTCCACTTGATTAATTCCATTGCTCATATGGAAAGTTTGATTCTTCAAACTTTCAGGTAAAAAAATGTTACTTTTTGAATTGCTGCACTTTTTAACATTAATATCAAGAATGTCTTGAAAATTCAAGAATCTGAAGCTTGACTATAAACAAAGATACACAACATTTTCATTATTGGCAAAAACCCTACAAATAACAAATACTAAATGAGCATTTGAAGATTTAAAAAGTAACATTTGTTATAGAAAGCATCACAAGTTGTTAAAATGCATATTTGTAATTTGTATTTTATATGGCTAAAATTTCATAATAGTCCAATTGCCCATCAACTGGAGACTGAATAAAGATTTTTTTTAATGAAATGGAGTACTACTGCACCATAAAGAACAAGAAACTAGAGTCATTTATAGCGAAATGGATACACATTGAGGCCATATTCTGAAGTGAAATAAATAGGAAACACATTTGTAAATACCAAATAGTTTCTCTGGTGTGAGAAACAGAAAGTGTAAATAATGATCAAAATGTCTAATAGATAATGTGAAATAGGAAGGAAAGGTCTAAAGGGGAAGAAGAAGTGAGAGGAGTAGAGGGAAGGAAAGAAGGGACAGGAATGAATATGAGAAAAGAAAAACATTAAAACAGAGTCTTTGTAAATAGGGAGGCGTGGAGAGGTTGAAGGGAGGGCAGGGGGATGGGGAAAAAATAAGAACTAAGATACATCAGGTAAAGGTACAGGATTCCAATGATGAATGTCAGCGTATTGTATACCTAAAATGGACCAATAAACTTAATGAATAAAAAAAGATTTAAAGAAACTTATTATGTAGGGGAAAATATAAATGAATGACTTGAGGCAAAATCATCAAAAAGGAAAATCAAATCTGTACACAAATGAAACAAGTAAAAATTCTCATTAAAATCATAACCAGTATATGAAAGGGAGACTATGACAACAGATGCATAGGATCAAAATTTATTCTGTGAAACTATCATCAAAGTCCAAAGTTTTGTAAAATTAATGGGCAATATTAAAAATAAAATTTTATAAAATGACCTTGGTGAATGCAAGCTTCGGCACATGCTTTCTCCGTGGACATCTGAACTCACAAAGAGAAGATGAAGAGAATGATTCTTGGCTTTTCTTACTTGTGAGGGCTTTGAATACTGGCTCAGCCTTATTTTGGTCGATCTGCTCAGGCCTCTGCTTCTCATGCGTACAGGCTTCTGAGGGCTTACGGTCCCGGTACCAAGTCCACTTCTTGTATGCAAAGGACACATGATGACTGTTTGGGGCTTAAAACTATTCAAAATAATATTACCCTTATGATCTTCATCATTTCTCAAATTGATACTGTATTGTGTATTCTTGCACTTCTTATTTTATTTATTTGAATTTTCTCTTCTGTATTAAAATTAGCTAAGGACCTGTCAATTTTGTTTTGTCATCTAAAAGATCGATATTTTTGCTTCTTGATTTGTTTTTGTTGTTTTCTGTTAAGTGCTGGATTTGTCACTGTGCTAATCTGTACTATTTGTTTCTTTTTGCTAACTTCTAGCTGATTTGTTCTTTTTTTATTTCCTTTTGTGTAAAATCTGGTTATTTTTGTGAGATCTTTTTTATTTTTTAAAATGTCACTTTTTATCACAGTAAACTTTCCTCTCTGTTACACCTTTCCAGTGTTCCATGTATCTGGTAAAAAATGAAAGTCAAAACAATCAGAAAATCATAAAACAATATCAAAAAAGAAAGAAAACTATGAAAAAGGAAAAAGTGAAGAAAGTGTATCATAGATATTTTCAAATGAAAACATAGAAATGGCCAGTAGGTACATGAAACAATTCTCAGTTTGAATAATCATCAGAAAAACACAAATCCGAAGTCCTGAAATATATCACTTCACATCTGTTAGAATGGCTACTACGGAACAGACTCAAGATAACAAATGTCAGTGAGAAAGCAGAGAAAGGACAGCCTTGTGCACTCTTGTTCAGACTCTAAATTGGTACAGTGACTATAGAAGATGGTATGGAGGGTCCTCAAGAAAAAAAAGTAGAACAACCATAACATCCAGCAATCCTATTCAGCATAGTCATTTCACCAGGTGCTTCTCAGACAAAGGACTACTATCTAGGATATATAACGAACTCAAAAAATTCAGACCCCCCCCCAAATACAAAGACTCGATTCAAAAATGGGCATCTGAAATGAACAGACATTTCTCAAAGAAGTAAAAGCAGCAAATAAATATATTTTTAAATGTTCCACATCACTGGTCATCTGAAAGATGCAGATGAAAACAACACTGAGATTCCATGTCACCTCAGAAAGAGTGGTTGCTATCAAGAAATCAACCAATAACAAATGTTGGCAGGCTTGTGGGAAGAAAGAAACCATTCTCTATTGTTGGTTGGATTGTAGACTGGAGCAACCACTGTGGAAATCAATATGGAGATACCTCAAAGAGCGAGGATTGGAGAGGCCATTTGACCCAGGTATCCCTCTTCTGGGTATCTTTCCAAAAGAATTAAAAGAATCTTACCCCAGCGATATATGTGCACCCATGTTTATAGCACCATGGTTTGTAATAGCTAACACTTGGAAACAACCCAAATGTCCATGAACTGGAGACTGGATAAAGAATATATGGTTTTTCTATAAAATGGAATATTACTCAGCCATAAAAAATGAGAAACCAGAGGGGGTGAAGGGAGGGCAGGGACAAGGGGAAAAAATGAGAACCAAGACTTGTCAGGTAGAGGTACAAATTCCCAACAATGAATGTAACTGTACTGTATCCCTAAAATGTACCAATAAACTCAATTAAACCTGAAAAAAAAAGAACGAGAAACCAGAAACAATTACAGCTAAATGGATGCACATTGAGACTATACTCAAGTGAAATAAGTAGGACACACAAGTAAATACTGAATTATTTCTCTGGTGTGAAAAACTAAAAGTGTAAATAGGTTCAAATGGTATAATTGAGAGTGTGGAATAGAAAGAAAATACCTAAAGGAGAAGTGGGAAGGGGAGGGGAGAGGAAATAAGGGAAAAGAAAAAGGAAACCAAGTTTATGTAAATAGGGAAGGGTGGAGGGGGTGAAGGCAGGACAGGGGTATGGGGAAAGAACAAGAACCAAGATATATCATGTAAAGGTACAAAACCCCAATGATAAATGTAACTGTACTATTTGCTCTAAATATACCAATGAATTTAATGGGGAAAAAAGGTCAGAAAAAGGATCTTGTACAAATCTGCCCTTCCATGTTCATAGCGGCACTATTCACAAAAGCCAAAAGATGAAAACAAGTGTTTATCACTCCATGAATGGATAACCAGAGTAACATATATGTAATGTTTATATAACTATCATTGAATTATATTGTGTATTATAACATGTGATAAGTTAGTAGGTAATATATACAATAGTACCCTGGATCAGCAAAATTTCATTTTGTTTTGGTAACCTCACATAGGGTGTGAAACACAAGCACAGCCCTCTTCCCCATAATGTTGAAACAAATTAAATGGGTGAACCCAGGTACCAGTGATAGATGCTGTCACATAATTAAATAATCATGACTAATTAAATGATAAAATATGTTATTTATAAAAATACATGTATGGAATTTTATGTACTCTTAATTTAAAATATATGCTGTTATTTATGATAATGTAAGTGAACCTGAAGGATACACTACTAGCAGCACTCCTAAGAATCCTTTGTTTCACTTATATGTGGGCTATGAAATAGTCTCATTAAGAAAGGAAGTAGTTCAAAAGAAACCATCAGCAGAACTAAGAGACAATCTACAATGTGGGAAAAAATTTTTACCAGCTGTTCCTCAGACAAAGGACTATTATCAAGGATATATAAAGAACTCAAAACAATCAGTCCCCCCAAATATAAAGACCGGATTCAAAAATAGTCATCCAAAATGAACAGGCATTTCTCAGACAAAGAAGTAAAAGCAGCAAGAAAATATTTGAAAAAATGTTCCACATCACTGGTCATTCGAGAGATGCAGATGAAAACAACACTGAGATTCCACCTCACCCCACAACGAATGGCTGTTATCAAGAAATCACACAATAACAAATGTTGGCGGGGTTGTGGGGAGAAAGGAACCCTTCTCCATTGCTGGTTGGAGTGCAGACTGGTGCAACCACTATGGAAATCAATATGGAGACGCCTCAAAGAGCTTGGACTGGAGGTTCCATTTGACCCAGCCATCCCTCTGCTGGGTATCTTTCCAAGAGAACTAAAAGAATCATATCACAGAGAAGTATGAGCACCCATGTTTATAGCGGCACAGTTTGTAATAGCTAAATCTTGGAAACAGCCCATTTGCCCATCCGTCGGAAACTGGATAAAGAAGATGTGGTTTTTCTATAAAATCGAATATTACTCAGCCATAAAGAACGAGAAAATAGATTCATTCATAGGAAATGGATACATATTGAAGATATACTCCTAAGTGAAATAAATAAATCACACGTGTGTAAATACTGAATAGTTTCACTGGTGTGAATAATCTGCAACAGTGCATAAGATCCTAATAAGATTACTGACATTTAGAAATGGGAAGAAAGGAGCTAAAGGTGTAGGGAAGGTGGGATGGGTAGGGGAAGAGTAAAAAGGGAAAATAAAAAAATGTGAGAGAATGAAAAGATGAAAATAAAGTGTTTGTAGATGGGGAGGGGAGGAGGGGGTGAAGGGAGGGCAGAGGTAAGGGGAAAAATGAGAATCAAGACTTGTCATGTAGATCAAGATCCCAACAATGAATGTAACTGTACTGTATCCCTAAAATGTACCAATAAACTCAATTAAAGCTGAAAAAAAAGAAAAGAAAGGAAGTAGAATTGTGCCTATCTAAATGTGCTTATTGGGTATGCCAGAAAAAATGATTCATACATTTTACGTACAGTATTGTAGCTACAGTTAAGAAGACTATTGTATGCCTAAAATTTACTAAAACATTATATTGCATACTAGAATTGGCTAAAAGGATAGATCTTAGATGTTCTACCACAATAATAAGTGAAAGAAAATATTCATTAACTGGGGGGATAGATGTGTTAATTTGATTGTGATAAAAATTCTACAGTATGTACACAAATCCAAATATTGAGTATGCTTTAAGTACATATGATTCAGGAATGGAACTGGAATAAAAACATCAAATACTACTAATGGTGCTACAACACGAAGGCTACTTCTCAAAACAACATTTCTTTAGCCAGGTGTGTGTGGTGCACGCCTGCAATCCCAGCACTCAGGAGGCTGAAGCAGGAGGATCGCTGTGAGTTCGAGACCAACCTGGTCTACACAGTGAGTTCCAGGTCAATCTCAACTACATAGTGAGACCCTGTCTCAAATAAAAATTTTTCTTTGCAGTTTTTTTTTTCCTGTAGAATATATTCCAGTGGAGATTGACACATTATTGTGTTTCAAATTCACTTGCATTGTTAATTAAATAAATACATGTTTGGGGACATTTTATGGACACTTTTAACAACATAGAGTCCACTTCCTGATGGTCTGATGCATCTTCTATGATTTAAACCCTTGGAGATGTATGGCAATGTGTGTGATGACCCCGTGTGCTGCCTATTTTGGTGAATGCTCCATGAGTACGTATCCGTGGGGATGGGTAGAGAAATCTCACATTTGTTTTCTCTTTCCACTTTCTGTTCCAATACACATTCCAGCAATGGCCTCTTGAAAACTAGATGATGAGCAAGACTAATTTTAGGAGCAAATCAAGCTGCATTTGCATTTTAATCAGGTTTCCAACGACTTCTTCTGAAAGGCAAGCACCTGTAGGACAATTGACATAGTTCCTTGAAATTACAAAACGCTGATGAGAGAAATCAAAGGAAATCAAGAATGAGGTGTTTTAACACAGCCATGAACAGGAAGATTCATTATCCTTCACATGTCCTATCACCTCTGATTCGTCTACAGATTCAAAAATATTCTAAATAACAACCAATTGAATTTGTTTTGTAGAAACTGAGAAAGTTGTTCAAGAAATTGTATGAAAATACAGAAGAACTCTAATAGCTGGAATATTGCAAAAAAGAACAAAATTGAATAATTCTTACCACTGGATTTCTATACATAGCATAATGTGCAGTACTGGAGAAATTTTACAGGTAAATATATGAAAAGACAGCCCAGAAATAGGTCCACACATGGGATGGATGACTTTTATAGAAGTGTAGAGAAATAGTAGCCTTCTGCAAAACAGCACTGAGGTAACTGGATATCCACTTGCAAAGAGTAGACAGTGATCAATACCATACAGCGCAAAGAAAAGTTAAACCCTAAATTACTTGCACACCTAATATTAAATCAAAAACTATACATGGTCTAAAGGGCAACAGCAGAGAAGTTTTTTTTATGACTTTGGGTTGCGCAAAGATTTCCTAAACATGGCAAAAATGCTTCACACAAAATGAAGTTATTAATTGTATTAATTTTATTCAGAAAATACCTTTAAGAGAATGAGAAAACAAATCACTTGTGGGGGTAATATGTAAAAATCACAAAGTGATGAGAATTTGTTTCCAAGTTGTATAAGAGACTCAAATTTCAGAAGAAAATACTCAATACAGAATGAGCAAAAATAACACAAGTACGCGAGATATATAAAAGAAAAATAAACACATGAAAAGATGCTCGAAATTATTAGTCATTACAGTGAAAATTAAGACCATGAAAAGATATCACTACACACCAATTTAGATGGCTAAAATTTAAAGATCCCTTCTACACCAACTTCCAACAAGGAGAAAGAAAACCTGAAAATATCACTTTTGCTACAGGGAAAACAAAGGCAAACACTTTGGAAAACAGTTTGGCCATTTCCTACGGTCACTCAAATATACACTGACCACACAACCATGTCTTCTATTCCTACATATTTACCCATGAAAGAAAAAATTGTGTTAAGGGAAAGCTTATCTATTAACATATATTATATATTATTATGCTAGAACAGATTTGTTCATAATTTCCAGTATTTGCAATGAACCAAAATACCTCTAATTGGAAAAGGGATTAAAAAGGTTAAAGCAATTATGGTATGACTGTGCAATGTTAACACCATTCAGCGGTAAAACTCAGTAACTTGCTAATATAAGCAGGAATACTCAGAGACCTCAAAAGCTTTATAAGAAGGACACCAGAAGGGAAGGGTAATAAGGGAAAAGAAAAATATGTGAGAGAATGAAAAGAGGGAAATAAGGTGTTTGTAGATGGGAAGGGGAGGAGGGGGTGAAGGGAGGGCAGGGGTAAGGGGAAAAAATGAGAATCAAGACTTGTCATGTAGAGGTACAAGATCCCAACAATGCATGTAACTGTACTGTATCTCTAAAATGTACCAATAAACTCAAATAAAGCTGAAAAAAAAAGAAGGAAACCAGATTCAAAGGGCAGTATTCTGTGTGGCTCATATTTATTAATGCAACATTTTGGGAAAGAAAAATTAGGAGGACACAAATGCATCAGTTTTCCAGGACAAAATGGAAAGAGACAAATTGACTACAAAAGTAAAAGGAAATATTTTAGGGTAATAAAAACTGAAAACATTTGACTGTGGTGGTTCCTCGACAGAGGGAAATTGTCACAACACAACACTTCCAACTTGGCTCTCATAGCTTTCAGAAACAAAATATCAAACCGCAGTAAACAGCTTCAATCTGGTTTCCTCATCAACTGGATCTCATTTTATTATAAAACTTTTCACTAACGATATTTTTAGCTGAACACAGTATCACCTTCTATCCAAACACCTCTGAACTGAAAATAATAGGTTTTAAAGCTGAAAAATAAAAGTACTCCTAAAACAAAGTTCATAATGCAGCTAACAAATCTACTATACTGATCAAATAATGAAGGTGACAAATTCAAAACTTCTTTCAGTCCCAGAATTTACCTGAGCACTGGACATCTTCCTTTCTTGTGAACATGAGGCATTTCCAAATTTCCAAAATTAGCTTCTTTCTTATTTGAAAAGAAGGCAACCACTTTTTTAAAGTCCTAATTTATTCTGACCTGAGAAGAAAAGCAAGTTTGAAAGTACACTGTGCTTAGGTTTATCCTTATCTTCACTTGTAAAAGAAGAAAAATAGGGCTTTTATCATATATTCTACAAACTCTACTACAATAGTGACAACTTGTACTTCTTCTGTCATGGTTTTGTACAGATACAGATACAGATCTAAACAATCTGGTGAGGTGACTGCATCAGTCCTTGTTAGGATTTAATGCATGTATCCTGCATTTCAATTACTAAGAGATTCTCTAGTTAAATTCTTATGCCAGAGTTTTTTCATAGAATTTTGGATCTCCGAATTTCTCAAAGTGTATATTAAAGGATTTAACATAGGAGTAATCAGTGTATAAAAAATGGCTATGAATTTATCAAAGGGAAAGGTGGAGACAGGTCTAACGTACACGAAAATACATGGAACAAAAAAGAGGACAACCACGGTGATGTGGGAACTGCAGGTAGAAAGGGCCTTGCGCCTCCCTTCCTGACTGTGAGTCTTAAGGGAGGTGAGGATGATTCCATAGGAGATGAGGAGGAGGATGAAGATCACCATACAGACGGCTGCACCATTGGCAGACACAGTGAAACCAATCAGGTAGGTGTCAGTGCACACATGCTCCAGTATTGGGTACATGTCACAGAGAAAGTGATCAATGACATTGGGGCCACAGAAGGGGAGACGAGACACAAACACAAGTTGAATCACAGAGTGTGAAAAGCCTCCAGTCCAGGACACTACCAAAAAAAGGATGCAAACCCTTCGGTTCATGATGGTCAGATAGTGAAGTGGCTTACAGATGGCCACATAGCGGTCATAGGCCATCGCCACCAGAAGGAAGATCTCAGCACCAGCAAATAAGTGTTCTGAGAAGAGCTGGCCCATGCAGGCTGGGAAGGAAATGGTCTTCCTACCAGTGAGCAGGTCTGTCAGCAACTTGGGTGAGAAGACAGTGGAATAAACAGCATCAAGGAGTGACAGATTGGCAAGGAAGAAGTACATCGGGGAGCCCAAGGAAGGGCTGGCAAGGACAGTCACCACGGTGAGCACGTTTCCCACCATTGTCACAGTGTAGATGAGTAAAAACATGACAAATAATGCTGTTTGTGCACTGGGATCCTGAGTGAGGCCCAGGAGGACAAATTCTGTGACATTGTTCCTGTGTCCCATGCAGTCTTCCAGAAGGCTTGCTTCAGAGATGAGAGCTCAGGAGAACAGGACCTGCCAGGAAATAGTGACCAGGACTATGACACAGTCTGCCACAGAGGAGTCTTCATCACCATGTATCCCACAGTGGTGAACACACAGTAAACATTTAGTGATCATCCATGGAGACCCTCTTCAAATAGCCTGCTAGACCTGTGGCTAATTCTACTTCTACCTGTATATTGTTGGGTCTACAAATCAGAGGTTGTTTTTCAGTGGATATTGGGAAAGAGGAAAGATGAAGGCATCATGGACATTCACACATTTCACACTTTCTTTGAAGTTTGTCACTACATGACACAGAAATGTGAAAGAACAAAAGAGAAGGCCTTTTGCTTTAATGAAATGTATTCTTTAGCCCTGGAAATGAACAATAAATATATTCACTGACACAGATTCAGTCTTTCACATTGATAGCTTTGGTACGGAATAACGTTACAAGACAGTCTGTGCCACACTGAAAATGATACCTGTCCTAGCAGGCCCAGAACAGTAACCATGATACTGCAGTATGAGGCTTCTGTCATGCAAAGCCAAAAGGACTTTGAGTCTTTATACTCTCCAATTCAATAACAGCCCAACTAGGACTGTACAAAAAAACTGAAAAATTGCTCAGCACACTACTTCTTGTAGAAAAACTGTATGACTCCATTTTTCTTCTTTAGAGCTCTGATTCTTTCCACTTCATCCATGCTGGTACTAAATTCATATATATAGATATATATAGAGATATATATACATATATATAGATATCTACTGATATATATAGATATACATAGATAGATAGATAGATAGATAGATAGATAGATAGATAGATATATGCCCTGGTTTTAGTAAAATCTTCACCTAACTGAACTGATCTGTGCCTGTCACTGGATACTGCATTAGCACCTACTACTATGGTTTTCAGAACTCTCTGGGTAAAACAGGTAGGGAGAGAATGGAAATAAAACCTAAGAGATGTAAAAAACAGTAGGTGATAGTTTTGTTTGTAATGATTAAGTAGGGAGCATGCTCTGAAATAGAACATCATGATGTGGATTCCAAAAACAGCCTACTGAATGGATAAATCCAAACATGATGTGAGATGACACATATCTGAGTCATTTTACAATGCAACTACAAATACTGTAGTCTTCACATCAAAATCCAAAGGGCAAGATTAGACAATCTCACAGTCTGTCCAATTCAACAATGTACAAAACTATCACTAGAGCCCTCAAGTCTTTTCATCTGTTATTTCCCTCTTTTTTTCACATTTGCATAATCAAATAAAAGTTTTCACTGTGTCCTGAAAAAAGCTACCCAGTGGCAAATTGGATGGTACAACGACAGTAACCAAATCATGTCTCTAGATTTCTCTCTCACTCAGAATGAATCTAGACAGCCTCCAAGATGTCCTCGGAGAGAGAGCACAGCACAGTCAGGAGTGATGTGCATGCTGGAGAGGCAGCGCTTGGGTTGCAATCCCGGATTAATTCCTTTTCTATCCAGGTGGCCCTCAGCCACTTCATAAATGTCCCTATGTTTATATTTCATCATTTTTACCATGAGGATACCCAGAGTATCTACTCCTGGAGTCATTACTATATGTGCAGTTTCTAGACTACTGTGGTGTTCCGGGAAACATTAAAGTAACTGATATTTATTTTTAACCTTTTTGAATGGTTCACTGTAAGCATTGTATCATAGCACATCACTAGATTCTCTTGCCTGAATAAGAATTATTAACAAAGGACAAGATTTGAACAGTAGTGTGTGTGTATGTGTGTGTGTGTGTGTGTGTGTGTATACATACGCACGTTAACAATTTGGGGGTTTAAGATAAAATTGTATGTCTTGGGCTTACATATTTTATTATATATAAATACTAGCAATATTTATCTATGAACAATTGTATTTTGACTAGGAGGAAGCAGGAGACTCCACACACGTGGTTGGGGTAGTAGAGCAAGACCTGCTGAAAAAGTCCAGGTATTTTTAAGCCACCTGTAACAGTCCTTCTGTGTGTCTCATTCACAGTACTGTTTGCAGCATATTCAAGATATCTGCCTTTGTGGATGCTTTGTAGAAAAAGGACATACCTGCTGAAGACCATAAGGACACAAAGTAGTCTATGTCCAACTCTCCTGCTTCATACCGTTCTACAGTGCTTAGTGTCTTGGATCTCATCAGCACTTCTGGGATTCACTGTAATAAATCTTCAACTGACCAGAAAAATTTTTTCCATAATACAAAATGTTGAGCAATTAAGTTCCAATTCATACCATACAGCTTGTTATCAAAGATTTGATAATACAAAGTTGAAGAATAGTATGATAATACTGTCAACATAATCCACTAATCCGTTCAAATAATACAATTTTAAGAGCACCTCATACTACCCTACAATTGAAAAAGTACTCTATCTCGTACTTTACAATAACAAGTGAGCACAGATGAGACACATCACTGATCATAGCTTTCTCTAAATATATGCACTAGCATGTTTGCTGGGATGATTTTGAAATTAGTTTGTAGAAGCCCATATCAAGGTTGCACAACATATTATACACTTGTTCCCTTACACTGTTTAAAGTCATGTTATGTTATTCTATAAAGCTCTAATTCAAATATATCTAAAAATAATTATTCCTCGGTGTTAAATTATAGTGAAAAATATATCCCATAAACTAGAGTAATAAAAATTGGGTTTTCTTTGCTATACATATAACATGTTTCACTTGTTATGTGGCAAAATGGAAAATGAACACCTATCCAGTTTTAATATGATATATTTTGTACACATTTGTATATTCTGAATAATTTATCTATTTTTGCACTTTATTTTTTTCGTTTACTTACCTCCTATGTCACTTTTAATATATTTGTTATATTTTACTCTTTTACAGGAATATTGCTTCAGTTTCGCTTTTCTGTTGTTTTCAGTATTCTGGGGTCTTGCCCATAGTCCTGAAAATCAATTTTTCTATTGCTGAGGGTGACTGCTAACACAACATGAAATAATGCACAGCTGACTAGGAGAAGCAGAAAAAGGATCAAGTGGCTACAACAAACATGTTTTCATGGTACACTTTCTATTTTCTCATTCAGAAGTGTAAAAGAAGCCAAGGTAATACATAAAATTTAAATAGATTTAAAGAATGTGTTGTATATTCCCATCTCCTGGGAAAGCATCTTCATAGAAACACAAAGGTCCTATGTTTGCAACAGTTCATTAAAAACTGACCTAGTAATTGGAAACAGTTCTGTCCAAATTCAATGTACGATGCCACAAATAAGCAAATATTTGTTATATTTTTTTCTCTTTTCAGATAATCATGGTGAAGTAACCAAAAAGGATTGTGTTTTCAAGAATTTTCAAAGTCATAAATATGCCTGACCAATAAGCCATGTAGTTAGTGAGCAAATGCTAGGGCTTAATTTCTTCAAAAAGTGAATCACAGAAGTTTCTCACAAGCAGGAGCACAATTCTTCAGTCTTTCAGTCATCCAAGTTGCATCTTTGAAGGCCTCTTCCTTCCTAATTAAAAACATGTGCCTTCCTTCCCTATCTCATCCCAGGAGATGGTGATCTACCACCACTTTCAGGACTATCTACAAGCTGAAGATGTGCTCCAACTTCCCCTGAATTTGACTTGAAGGAAACCTGAGTCATTCCAACAGGAAACCAATTCTTTCATTTACATGTGCAGGTCCAGGCTGACTTTTTGCATCATCTCTACTTTAACAGATTAGGTTGTTACAACATTTGGAACAAATACAAGTGAAGTAATCTCTGCTGAAGAGGTTGCTTCCTGTGGGAAATCCCTCCAGGAACAACACTTGTGTCTTTCCAAGAAGAGTAGCTGACTGCTAAGTGATATGAAAACCTGTAGTGTGAAAATTAAGTCTCAAAATGTAATGATTGATGAGGTAGAAGCTGCACCTGATGACACAATAAGTAAAGTAAGTAATATGTAATCCAGCCTGTGGAGGAAACAGTGCAACTTCCCTCACCAACCACACACTAGCAAAGATGCCCCTTCCTCACAGTCTAAGGGTCTCTGCCCATGGCATGATGAATCTTAGAGGAAAGAGTTTGGAAGTGCAAAATCCACTGTAGTTATTCTAATTCTTGAAAATACAGGTAACCAAGTTTCTTGTTTCTTTTATGTTTTAATTTAGTTTGGTATGATTTTGGTCTTTTCCCCAGTGAGCAAAACTCTTTTATAATTAATTTATTGGTACACTTTAGGCATAAATATAGTGCC
>NW_022974760.1:0-1385 GCF_012274545.1 Fukomys damarensis | reverse complement strand
GTTCTGCAGTCATCTGAACATAATTATAGACATTCAGCACATTCCATTAAAAACAAAACAAAACAAAAAAATAAAGAAAAGAATAATATCCAGAATACAGCAAGGTTGTGTTGCTATTGTGGTACCTGGGACCATTTTTATTTTATTAGCATCTTAATCATCATCTGAAAAGTGAACATTCTAGAGTAATATCATTAAATGTAGCTCTGATAAAGCACAGTCCCTACTATGTATCTTAAAGCAGGTACAAGATATTTTACATTCATAGAGGTAAGATAAAGTACCGTCCTACATTGATAATACTAGAATCAGTTTTGGTTTGAAATTTACTTTGTCTGCAAATAAGATTGCTACCCCTGTTTTATTCTGGGCTCCTGTCACATGGAGAATTGTTTTCTATCTTTTCACTTTCAGTCTATGGGCTTCTTTTTGCACTAGGTGTGTGTCTTATATACAACATATTGTTGGATTTTGCTTCTTATTCCATTTTGCCAGTCTATTTCTCTTGATTGGTGAGTTGAGGCCATTGATATTGCTGGTTATAACTGATATGTGCTGACTTATTATTGACATGTTATTGGCCTTTTGCTGACTCTTTTTACTTTTTCACCTTCTCCTTTTAATTTCTTGCCTTGCCTATTTGATTTGCTCTGTTGGGCCTCATGGTGTTGTTGCCTTCATTGTCTTTTTCTAGTATCTTGTTTAGAATTACTTGTAGTGCTGGTTTGGTATTCATGTAGTTTCTCAGGTGTTCTTTGTCGTGGAAGTGTCTTATTTCCCCCTCCATTTTGAAAGAGAGTTTTGCTGGATACATCAGTCTAGGTTGGAGGTTGTTCTCTTTTAGTACTTGAAATATCCCAATCCAGGCTCTCCTTGCCCCAAAGGGTTTGTGTTGAAAAGTCTGCTATGATTCTGATGGGCTTTTCTTTATATGTGGTTTGTTTCTTTTCTCTTACTGCTTGTAGTATTTTGTTCTTCTGTTGGGTTTCTGGGATCTTGATTATTATATGTCTAGTTGTAGATTTTTTTTTATTGTAGCTAGTTGGGGTACTATATGCCTCAGTTATCTGAATGTTAAATTCTTCCCCTCTGTTTGGGAAGTTTTCTCTCATTAATTGTTTGAACAGCTTTTTTAAGTCATTTGTATTTTCTCCTGCTACTTCATGGATTCCTATCAGTCTTATTCTTCTTTGCATCATCTAGGAGTTGTTGGATCGATTTCTCATGATCTCTTGCTGTTTTTAAGAGACCTCTCTTTTCATGGTCACTGACTGCAATCTTATCTTCTATATCTGAGAGTCTATCTTCGCATTCTTTTATTCTGCTGCGTAAACTTTCAATAGAGTGTTTAATTTCCTGGATATCTGTTTGAATCTGTTTTATGG
>NW_022974759.1:0-3481 GCF_012274545.1 Fukomys damarensis | reverse complement strand
CAAAACCACACAGAGGATGGAGAACAAATTTAGAAAAAGGAAAGGGGCTCAGGCAAGAGAACTGGTGACCTTCAGTATTGTCAGAACAGCAGCACCCATGAAGAAGAAGCACTTGCAAGGAATGTAACGGAGAAGCAAGAAAGGATTCTGGGAGGTTCGCTTTCCTGCCTTCAGACAGCTCCAGACTTAATCTATTCTGAAAGAATTTATGTGGAATTTGAAATGAAAACAGTGCTTAGTCTTTAATAGAAGACAAACAAAATGCAATGAAGCCTGTGGGTCAATTCTGAGTAAAGTATCTTTTTTAAATGCATCACACCAAGGGATGAACACATATTTCAAAGGGCTTAGAATGCACCCAAAAGCTCTGTACTTTGACCTTAACTAATGCCACAGAATGCAAATCCCCACAGTAAGAAACCATCACCCACATCTATAAATAAAGTAAAAGAAAAATGAGAAATAAATGAGCTGCATTTAAGTGTTTTGTGACAACTTCTTTAGACTGATGAAGGGAAAACCACTGTAACTCACCTTGGAAAGTTGAGATCCATGACATATGTAAAAAATGCAAAAACTATTCTTCCTGAGACTTCTTTATGGGCTGCTTCTCCATGGGGTTGCTCCAAAAGAAAATATGTTTAGTGGAGAAAAAAGAAGCATCTCTCTAAGATCTTAGCTCTGCAGTGCTTAATTCTTTTTCACAGTGACAAACAGAGACCACAATTGAAGCTTTTGAAGTTAGGTTTAATCTAAGAAAAGATTCATAAGCTTTTAACAGGATCTCTGGGTAGAAAAGCTGCATCAGGATTTTTTTCTTTTTGTATGTCTTCTGAGTTTCACTGAACAAAAAGCAGTGGGAACAAGAGAAGTGTAGGGCATTATTAACTGGAGCAAAAGCGATGACTTTTCTTTTTCTTGTTCATTCTTAATAAATTATATGCTTTCAGCTAAAATAAATGGTGCATGGTATTCATATCCATTTCACACTTCAGGTTAACTCTTTTTTTTTCTCTCTCTCAGCTCCACATCAGCCTGGTACTTTCTGGAACCTAACTTTTATTTGAAATAATCAAAGATTCTAGATAATAAAGATTCATCCATCAAACCAAGGCTGAGAAAATGGATATAAGTGGGAGGATTTTCTATCTTGCCAATCATAATTCATATAGTCCTGCATTGCAAACTTTAGGGGAGATTTAGCTCACTTACGAGTTAGTAAATGTTTGTCAACCAACTCAATTTAAAAAAGAAAAAGAAAGAAAGGAAAAGAAAAGAAAACTAAAAGGAAACTTTAATTATGGCATTTTATTATTTCCTTGGTATAAATACAGCTACTAATGTTTATTTCAACCCATCACTGCTTTGACAACTGACTGGGAAATTCTTCAAATTTTACTAAAGAGCAAATATAGTAGTTGACTTTGAGACATCAATTATTCTATCTTTTAATTAATATTTCCTCTCAAGAGGAATTTCCTCTCAAAATTGGGAGTAAACCTTATAATAAGCAAAATCTATCACCATCATTGTTATTGGCATAAAATAAATGAAAGCATCAAGATGAAAACTTGAACCCTACAACACATCACTAGGGGCTATACCAGAGTTATGCTGTGTCCATTTGAGGCTCATAGAGCAAAATGTCTATTTAAAAAATTAGCCAATTCTTCCTTTTGGGTGGCTGTGAATAATACTCAATATGTTTTCTTCTTTTTCATAGGCTTTCCAAAAAAGAATAAAATCCAACCAATGTCTACCTACAGAAAAATGATTTATTATGTTTAACAAAAAGTTATGCATTTTGGCAGAAATATTGAGTGTGTTCATCCTTGCACATTTCCAGTTTAAGTGTTTCCTTATTCTGTCTGAAATACTCTTGTACTTAACTGCCTCTCATTTATACCACTCCTCCCTGGGTAGCATTTTTAAAAAGACACAGTTGTGATTGGCTGGCGAGTCAACCTGCAAGTTTGGGCCGATTTTTAGACCTTAGTAAGTCTTTTTTATGTGGTTTATTTAGGGATGGGACATTTTCAATAGCTATTCACTCAGGTGTCTGTGAATGCAAAAATATTAATGCCATTGTAATTTCAAGGCATTGCAAAGGAAATGATGAAGTCTATGCATGGCTGGACTTCAGCACCTTGGAGAGTCGTGTACAGCTTTGTAACAGTAGTTGCTTGATCTGTGTCAGGACAATACATAGGCAGGGACCATTCAGGGAGGAATTGGAGGGTGAAGATTGCATGTGTCCATTAAGGAGGCAAGAATTGTATTTCTAGTCCTAATTATTAAGAGCTATATCTCCCCATTATCTGAGTCTTGGAGCTATAGTTATTTTTCAGGTGATAGAGCCAGCCAAAACACCAGTGAATTTTAAAGCAGAATGTACATATGCTATTCTGATAAAATGATAGATTTTTCCTAGTTTGCCTGAGAGTTTTTTCACTTTAGAATTTAAGTCTTCATGTCTTGGTAATCTTTCCAAGTCTCAGGCAACAGGCACAGTTCATTGATCACTCAACACCTAAATGCCCTGAACACACAAAATTGTGTGTGTGTGTGTGTGTGTGTGTGTGTGTGTTTGTGCATTCATCTGTTGGTGTGTGTGTTGTAAAATTCTCATTGTTAATCAGCATTTGAGGTATTCAGTTGTTTAAACATATGCTTTGTATCTCCTATACCAATATTAATTTCACATATTTTCATCTTGTCCACAAAGATGCCACAAGGGGCTTGTTTTCCTGAGGTTAAGATATAATAAGCCAAACTTACCTTCCAGCAAATTTAGTGTCTCTTTTTAAATATTTAGATCTTAAATCCACTTGGATTTTAGTTTAGTACATGGTGAAAACATAAGGGTCTAGTTTTAATCTTTGGTAGGTTGAAATCCAGTTTTTCCAACACCATTTATTAAAAAGGATATCTTTCCTCCAGTGAGGATGGTTGGCTCATTTGTCAAAGTTGAGGTAGTTGAGTACATCTGGAGTTGTTTCTGTATCTTCAAATCCATTCCACTGATCCTCTGGTGTTTTTCTTTGCCAGTACCATGATGTTTTTATCACAGTGGTTTTGTAGTATAGTTTCAAGTTGGGAATTTTATACCCCCTACCATGTCTTGGTTTGCCTAGAATGACTTTTTCTATTCTAGGCTTCTTCTGGTTCCAAATGAATTTTTGGATTATTTTCTCTAGTTATGTGAAATATACTGTTGGAATTTCTACCAGAATTGCATTGAATCTGTATAGCAGTTTTGGTAGTATGGCCATTTTCACTATGTTGATTCTTCCTACCCAGGAGCAGGGGATATCTTCCCATTTTCCTATATCCTCTTCAATCTCTTTTTTCAGAGTGCTGTGGTTTTCAGTGTAGAGGTCTTTTGCTTTTTTCTTTAGATTGATTCCTAGATACTTCATTTATTTTTTGGATGCTATTGTGAAAGGAATTATTTCCCTAATTTCTCTCTCAGTGAGTCTGT
>NW_022974758.1:0-1623 GCF_012274545.1 Fukomys damarensis | reverse complement strand
CGTGAGATTTCACCTTAGGCTCAGCCCAAGTGGAGGATGTCGAGGACCGCCCTCCGGGAAGGTAGGAATCAGGTGGTGGGTTAGGGTTAGGGTTAGCACAGGTGAGCACGACACGGAAGCAATTCACACAGCAGAGAATTTGGGCTTGAGAGGTAAGGTGAGGGCAGTGACTTTTGTGAAGCTAGGATGTGCCGTGGCTTTCCCTTGGAGCGGAGCCTTGCCGCCTTGACAGAATCGGGAATGATGGGCCATCGCCTAGCGTTAGAGCTACATTTAGGTGCTGGAACGGATTCCCTGTTGAACTCCCCGTGTAGTGCAGTGTGTGACGGAGGGTAAGGCTTCGTGTTCATTGCACCCTGAGTTTTAGGAATGATGTAGGAATGTAAGTCCCTCCTCGAGGCTCAGGGATAGGGTTAGGGTTAGGCGGAGGATTCCGGAGAAGGATAGCTTTGGGATTTTGCTGCCCGGGTGTCGGGCTGTGGGTTTCCTAGTGAGGGTCAGCACGAGGTGGCACCTGAGGCTTAAGCACAGGGGAGGATTTCAAGTGCCGCCCCACGGCAACCGAGGTATCAGGCTGTGGGCTAGGGTTAGGGTTAGGATTGGTGAGCATGACCCGGACGGAATTCACCTTCCAGGTAGTTTGCCTGTGCGAGCGAAGGCGAGGGCAGCGCCTTTCTTGAAGGTGGGGTCGAATATGTGTTTCCCGGGACCTGCCCATGGAGGCCTGGCTATAGTGGGCGGCGACCGGCCAGCGAGGAGGGTTAGCGCTCGATGTCCGGGATGGAAGAGGCCTCCCGCTTTCCTCCTTGAGTAGTGTCCGGAGCGTTGGACGGTGGGTGTCGGTGTTAGGTGGACGTCCAGGCTGGGGAATGACGTAGGAGTCGAAGTCCCTCCTCTCGGGTCAGGGCTCCTGTTAGTGCTGGGGATAGACAGGGTTCCGGTGGGTGATAGGCTGGCAGTTTCTCTCCCTGGCTATTGGGGTGTGGGTTCCCTAGGTGGTAGCGGCATGAGATTGCGCCTTGGGCTCAGCCCCAGTGCCGGACTTCAAGGACCGCCTGCTGGGAGATTAGGAATCAGGTGGTGGCTTAGGGTTAGGGTTAGGGTTGGTGAGCGTGATCCGTAAGGAAGTCGCCTACCGGGTAGTTTGCCTGTACGAGGGAAGGTGAGGGCACCGCCTTTCACGAAGGTGGGATGCAGTGGGTATTTCCAAGGACCCGAGCCTCGCACCACGGTGCCAGTGGGTAGTGCCGGTCCAGAGAGTAGGGTGAGAGCTCGAAGATGGGGACTGGACAGGCTCCCCATTCCACTCCCCGCGTCGCGTCGTCTACATTTCGGGGGGCGGGGGTCCCTGTTCATGGGACCTTCAGTGTTCGGAATGACGTAGGAAGGTAAGTCCCTCCCCCCGGGGTCAGGCTTTTTTTTTGATGAGGATTCCCGTGAGTGACAGCCTCGCAGTTTCTGCACCTGGGTATCGCTGTGCGGCTTTCCTAGTGAGTAGCAGCATGAGATTTCACCTTAGGCTCAGCCACAGTGGAGGAGGTCAAGGACCGCCCTCTGGGCAGGTAGGAATCAGGTGGTGGGTTAGGGATAGGGTTAGGACAGGGGAGCATGACACGGAGGGAA
>NW_022974757.1:26250-28299 GCF_012274545.1 Fukomys damarensis | reverse complement strand
AAAGAGTTCTATTTCAGAGCCTTTACAAGGTGTGGACCATGGTGCTCTTTTCATTCCTTGAGTACAGCTCAGGGAGATGGAATTCCAAATTCTGGCCTTCTCAGTGATAATTCAAAAATTTTCTTTAAGGGTAGAATGATAAGAGAGACCCAGGAAGAGCTGTCTGCTGGCTACAGCCCTGGGTGTGGTGCGAACATCAGACCTGCTCAGAGCCACACAGTAGGAAGTGACAGAGGTGGTTTGCTGCAGGTAAGGAGGCAGAGTACTTCTGCAGTACTGAGTTTAAGTCTGTGTTAGTAGCCAATACAGTGATGCGTACCAAGCAGGAACAGCCACGTTATGCTTTTATTTTTTATGAAATGAAAAAGGGAGAGAAAGAAGGTGAGAAGCGCAGGGAGTGTAGCAGATGGAGGAGGAAAGGGCTATGAGACCTCACAAGGTATTAGAGCCTTTGGGAATGTTGTGGAAGTAGGACTCTCTGATGTCCAATAGCGGGAAATAGCCTGTTTATTAATATTTTATAGATTATGAAATTTTGTAGAATTTGGTTTAGATTATTGACTATTAACAAAGTCTACACAAACACGTGCAAATGTCCTATGAAAAATTTTAGCCAGTTAAAAAAAATCCATCCACGATTCTAGTAATGTGTGGGTATTTAAAATTCAGTATGCTATGTTTTTTGTGCAGTCTACTTTTCTAGTTAATGTGCAAGATCATGGACATAAGGGATGCACAATATTTGTCAATTGAAGACACTTTCTCTTAGCCACTCAGAAAAGCGAAGCAATAGGGTCCCAAGTTCAAATACAGCCTGAGCAACTTAGAGATTTAGTGAGGAACTTTCTCAAAATAAAAATTTGGAAATAAGAGTATTGCTGATTATCAAGGCCACTGGGCTCCTGCCTCATTACCACAAGTACACAGAAAAGATGAAAAAATGATAAACATTTAATGTGCATGAACTTTGGATAGTGATTCATACGGTGACTATAGTACTTTTCTGAACATTCGATAAATGGGAAAAAGTGTTTTAGTTGGAAGACAAGAGCCTAAATGACTAACTGAAATCTGTTAATGAATTTGAAAACAACCACTGTGTGAACACCTTTTAACCATTAAAAATTGTCTTCTTCAGTGGGCATGTAGCTCAGTGGAGCTTCACCTGCCTCAAAAATTCAAGGGTTAGGGTTTTTTTCTGGTATGAAAAACTAATTAATTAATTAATTTTTAAAAACTGTTAAATCACCCTCTCAAATAAATTACAGAAACAAGGCTCGATGAATTTAACAAGAGATGGTAGAAGAGAAACAAACTGAGGCGCAATACATTTTGATTTAGAAATGTGTAGCTTCTCCTGTCTATCACATCTCTTGAAGTACAGATTAATGCCAGGTTGATAATGTTGTCCGCATCCGACTCTTCCCACAGTGGGTGACTTGTGTCATCTCTCACTTACCAAGCTTCCAGTGAATTCATAGTTATTTTATCAGAAACAAAAACAATCTAACAAAAATACGTGCGAGTCAGAGGTACAAAAGCAACTGTGCCATTAACAGCAGTGTTGAATTTCAGACCGCTCTGACACTGCCTTTGTCGGTGTATGAGATGGATTTTTGCTGCCATCCTGTCGAGAATTGGAAAAAAGTTTCCAAATAAGAACTACAGATCTACTTTTTCTTTGGCTGCTATGTTGATGTACTTTGGCGCCCCCTTGTGGACACATGGGAAAATGCTTTTCAATGTACACAGATTTCGCTTTCTGCTACTGTATTTAATGTTCTTTGGTGCCATCTGTTGGACAAATGGAAGAATGCTTTCAAGTATAGAATCAAAGTGCAGAGAGATTGTTGACTTATTGATCAGCATATCTTGTATAACTTTCGTCCCTAAAAATAAATGCAGGCTTATGAAATAAAACTGTAGCACAGAGAAGTAAAATGAAAGTACACCAGCCCATAATTTCAATTTACGGCTGACTCCAGGTTCTGAATTCTCGGACAAGGATGTCCTAAAATTTACAGTGCCATTTTTCTTTCAGTATAAAGT
>NW_022974757.1:20484-26030 GCF_012274545.1 Fukomys damarensis | reverse complement strand
TGAAAGGGCAAAACTCATATTCAGTTATTCTTTTCTTTTGCAATTCTTTTATTGCTCACAAGATCAAATCTTCTTCTGTCCTGGGGAATGAACGCAGGGTCTTTGCACTGAGTAACATGCCAGGCATCGTGAGTTTTCTCCTTAGGTGGATCCTTTATAAGTTGCCCAACTGGTGATGCCAATGAGGAAAGAGGTGAGAGCTGTGATGAGAGGACTCTGGGGGCAGCAGGCGCTCAAAGTCACACAGTCATGGCCAGGGACACTCCAGGGAGATGCTGCTACTGGTGTCAGGCTTATACAACTGGAAACAGTTACCATCAGAAAAGAACTTCTTCACAACACATTAATACAAAATCCCAGAATCCAGAGGACAGAATCTTTAAATCTGTTAGCGAAATGCAATGAGTGACTTATAAAGATAAAATCATTAGAATAACAGCAGATTTCTCAAAAAAATTTAAATGCCAGTAGAGCTTCAAGGGTTTCAAGCCCCAAAAGAAAACACCTTCGAACTCAAAGACTGATAGAACCTGCAAAACTATCCTTTGAAACTGTAGGGCAAATAATGTCTTTATATCACATAAAGCAGCTTAACAAATTCATGGCCAACTCACCAATACCAAAAGAAATAATTCTCAACACTATCCAAGAAAGGGCTAAGCGGGCCAACAATGTCAAAACCTATAACAGAATGAAAGCACCAGGTGGGGAAAGCAGGTAAGCAGAGGGTAAAAGAAAAGGGAATCCTCAACAGGAAAATAATGCAGCGACAGGAATAAGGCAATAGATTTTGGTAATAATTCTCCATGTGAATGGTATCAATTCTCCAATCCAAATTCACAGACTGCAGCTGGAGATTTAGCTCAGTGGTGCCACACCTGCCCGGCAAGCACAAGGGCCTGAGTTCAATCCTCAGTACAGGGGAAAAAAGGCATAGAGTCGAAGAACAGATAAAAAAATCACAATATACAGTAACAAGAAACACATTTACTCCAAAAGGACATTCATAGAACAAATATCAATGAATAGAAAACAATATTCCATTTGATTGGAACCCCAAAATGGAAAGAATTAACACTGTTATTTTCAGATAAATTGGACTTCAAGACAAAAAACTGATCAGGAGAGGTAATGATGCTCACTATGTATCAATTAAGGGAATGATCCAAAATGAGGAGATAAAAATTATATATAATATATTCACTGAACAACATCATATGCAACTTCATCAAAAATATTAATGGACATAAACATCTGGATAAATTTCAACACAATTATACCAGGGGACCTCAACATCCCACTGTCTCATGTACACAAATCCACTACACAAAAGAGCAACAAAGAAATATCAGAGTTGATATCCTCTGAAGAAATGGACTGAGCACGTTTCTACAGAGGGTTCTAGTCCACAACAGAATACACATTTCCTCAGCAGAATGAAAACTTTCTCCAAAATAGACCACACACTAGCCCACAAGGCTCATGTAAATAAGTGCAATAAATAAATCAAGGTATATTATCATTTCATAATGCAATGAAACTGGCAATCAATGGCAGAAGAAATGGAAGAAATAATTCAAACACAAGCAAGTGAAATAATGTTCTGCTGAGAATTCAGTGGAATCAATAGAAGAAATCAAAGAAGAAGTTATGCATGTCCAGAATCACATGACAATGCTAGTACAACACATTAAAACCCAGGGGACACAATGAAAGCAGTCCAAGAAGGACATTTATAGTATAGTGAGGAATGTCTACACCACAAAAGCAGAGTAAGTCCAGAGAAATACTTCATGATGCACCTCAATGTGCTAGCAAAACAAGAAAAATCCAAATACAAAACTAGTACAAGGAGGGCATTTATAAATACCAGAGAAATGATGCATTGAGACTAAAAAGTACAAAGAATCATTGAAATGAAGAGCTGGTTATTGAAAAGAATAAACAAAATGGACAAAACCTTAGAGAACAGTACTAGAAAAGAGAAAGTAAAGACCTACATCAATGGAATTAGGAATGAAAGAGATAGACGTCACCAAAATCCAGAAGATGAACAGTAAGTACTCTGAAGACATGTACTCCAATACATTTGAGAATCTAGAAGCAACGGGTACATTTCTATATAATACAAATTACCAAACTTGAATGAAGAACATAAAAATGCACTGGGAAAAATAAAAAACATATAATAAAATTGAAGCAGTACTGCAAATAACACTATCAAGGAAGAAAAGCCCACATTCTGATGGATTCACTGCTGGATTCCACAAAAACTTCAGGAAAGATCTAATGCCCATACTCCTTCAGCTCTTTTTTTTGTACCAGGGTTCGAACTCACATCCTTGTATTTGTGAGGCAGGCAGTGGATCCACTGAGCTAAATCCCCAGCCCTTCCTCCAGCTCTTTAATGACAGTGAGAGGGCTGCAGTATTCCCAGTCATTCCGGAAACCTCCCATTAACCTGACTCCAAACCCAGACAAAGATTCCACCAGAAAAGAAAAATACGGGCCAATTTGTAAAAAGAACATGGAAATAAAAATCCTCCTTAGGAAAATACTGACAAACAGGATGCGATAAATCATAAAAAGGTCACATATTATGACAAGGTAGACTTCATCCCTAGGATGCAAGCTTGGTTAAACATATGCAAACCAACAAATGTAGTATATTACATACACAGAAGCAAGGACAAAAAGCACATGATCATGTTGATGGATGCAAAAGAGCCTTTGACAAAATCCAGTATTTTTTCATGACAAAAACCCTGAAGAAAATAAGTAGAGAAGGACCTTATCTCCATGTGAGAAAAGCCATTTGTATCAACCTACTGCTGACATCATATTACATGGAGAAAAACTGAAAGCTTTCCCTTTAAACCCTAGAACAAGACAAGTAAGCCCAAAAGAAATAAGGACAAAAAAAAATCACAGGATCCTATGAAGAAAGTCAGGAAAATCCTTTGACAAAATCCAACATCCATTCATTATATTAAAAAAAACCTAATCTGGGCATGGTGGTGCAAACCTGCAATCCTAGCACTTGGGAGGCTGAGGCAGGAGGATTGCTTTGAGCTCCAGACCAGCCTGTGCTATACAGTGCTTTCCAGGCAATTCTGAAGTACATAGTGAGACCCTGTCTCAAAAAAAAAACAAAACCAAACCTCAAAAACAGATATAGAAGTGCTTTATCTCAGTATGATAAAGCTATTCATTACAAACTTACTGCCAACATCCTATTCGATAGGGAAAAACTGAAAGGTTTACCTATGAAACTAGAGACAAGAGAAATATGTCTCCATCACCACTCCTGTCGATTATATTACTCAAAAAATACCCAGAGCACTCAGGCAAGTGAAAGAAAAAAATGTGGTGTGTGCATGAAAGGGAGGAGTCATATCACTACTATTGCAGGGACATGATCCTCTACAAAGAAGACCCAAAAAATTCCACCAAAAGATCTCAGGAATTAATAACCAAATTAAGTAGTCAAGTAGAACACAAAATCAACTTTTGTACAACAATAATGAACTCACCAAGTAAGAAATTAAGAAAACAATAACTTTCAAAACACAGTGAAGAAAAATGATATTGGTATTAACCTAACCAAAGAGTCTAAGAGCTCTACAACAGAAACTACAGCAGTCTGAAAAACAGGATCGAAGGGGACTTCAGAAAATGCAAAGACAACCTTTGTTCCTGCATAGGCAGAACCAGCCTTGTCAGAATGGCCAAACTTGCAAAACTGATATAGAGATTTAATGCAACAGCAATTACAAGACCAACACCATTCCTCACAAAACTGGAGAAAACAATTCTAAAATTCATTCAGAACCAGAAAAGACCCAGAATAGAAATAGAAATCCTAAACAACAAGAGCAAGCAGGAGGCATTACCACCCCAGTCTTCAATTTATATTACAAAGTTACAGTGATAAACCTTCATGGGACTGGCAAAAAAACGGACATGAGAATCAATGAACAGAATACAGGATGCAGAAACAACCCCAGGCCTTTCAACATTTTATTCATTGACAAAGGCATGAAAAGCATTCACTGGAGAAAGTGAATGTTTAAAAAATGTTGCTGGGAAAACTGGTATCCACATGCAGAAGAGTGAACTTAGTCCAGCTATCTCTCACCATGTACTATAATAAATTCAAACTGGATTAAAGATCTAGATATCAAAACAGAAACAGTCAGCTGGAAGATAAAATTGGCAACTTTCTGAACATAACCCCAATTGATCAAAAAACAGCACTAACAATTGACAAATTAGGTCAGAGGAAATTAAGTTTCCACAAAGCAAAGAAAATAATCAACAGAATATAGAGACAATTTACATCCCTGGAAAATGTTGCCACAGCTATTCTGCAGATGAAGGGCTTATATCTAGAATATATAAAGATCTCAAAAAACATTAGATCACCCAAAATAAACAAAAAATATAAGAAATCAGCATAAGAAAACTGGAATGATTATTTTAATATCAGACAAATTGACTATTTTCTGGAAAATGTTATTAAATGTTTTGTTCCTCTTGATCTTGCTGTTTTCATTGAGTTTATTGGTACTTTTAGGTGTACCATACAGTGACATTCATCATGGGAGTCTTGTACCTTTACACAACAGGTCTTGGTTCTCACTTTTTCCCCATACACCTGCTCTCCCTTCACACCCTACACCCTGCACTATTTACAAAGTCTTTGTTTCCATTTTTTCCTTTTCTCATATAATTTCTTTCCTTTTATTACCTTTCCCCTACCCTTCCCACTTCCCCTACATCTTTAGGCCTTTTCTTCCTATTTCACATTAGAAGTTGTACAATTTGGATATTATTTATGCCTTTAGTTTTTCACATCAGAGGAGCCATTCAGTATTTACATGTGTGTCTTATTTATTTCACTTAAGAGTATGGTGTCAAACAAACCCTTGGGACAAGGAGAGCCTGGAATGAGATATTTCAAGTACGAAAAGAGAACAACCTACAACCTAGACTGATGTATCCAGCAAAACTCTCTTTCAAAACGGATGGGGAAATAAGGCACTTCGATGACAAAGAACACCTGAGAAACTACACGAAGAGCAAACCAGCACTACAAGCAATTCTAAACAAGATCCTAGAAAAAGACAATGAAGGCAACAACACCATGAGGCCCGACAGAGCAAATCAAATAGGCAAGGCAAGAAATTAAAAGGAGAAGGCGAAACTGTAAAAAGAGTCAAGAAAAGGCCAATAACATGTCAATAATACGTCAGTACATATCAGTTACAACCAGCACTGTCAATGGCCTCAACTCACCAATCAAGAGAAATAGACTGGCAAAATGGAATAAGAAGCAAAATCCAACAATTTGTTGTACACAAGAAACACACCTAGTGCAAAAAGAAGCTCATAGACTGAAAGTGAAAAGATAGAAAACAATTCTCCATGTGACAGGAGCCCAGAAAAAAACAGGGGTAGCAATCTTATTTGCAGACAAAGTAAATTTCAAACCAAAACTGATTCTAGTATTATTGATGTAGGATGGTACTGTATCATACCTCTGT
>NW_022974757.1:4079-19577 GCF_012274545.1 Fukomys damarensis | reverse complement strand
AAGGGAGGGCAGGGACAAGGGGAAAAATGAGAATCAAGACCTATTATGTAAAGGTACAGGATCCCAATGATGAATGTGACTGTATTGTATACCTACATTGTACCAACTAACTCAATAAAAAAAAGAGTATGGTCTCAATATGCATCCATTTTTCTATGAATGACTCTGGTTTCTCATTCCTTATGGCTGAGTAGTACTCGATCGTATAGAAAAACCACATCTTCTTTATCCAGTCTCCAACTGATGGGCAATTGGGCTGTTTCCAAGTTTTGTCTATTACAAACTGTGCCACTATAAACATGGGTGCACATATATCACTGTGGTAGGATTCTTTAAATTCTTTTGGAAAGATACCTAACAGAGGGATGGCTGGGCTGTTATTCAATGTTTATGAGAATAGAGGCAATTGGTCACAAAGAAATAAAACTTATAAATGGATATATACTAATAACAGAGCTCCAAAATACTTCAAGAGAAAAATAAGCAAATGGAGAGGGGGAAAAGGCAATTCAACCATAATATTTGGAAACTTCAATAAGTCGCTTTATATACATTTCTATCCAGTGTTACTGAAGTACAACTGACAAGGAAATCAGCACATATTTAAAGTGTACAACACTTGCTAATTGCATACACTGTGAAATGATTATACACCAAGCATCTCACATAGCTAGCTCACATTCAAAAGGGATTATACATCGAAGCAGAAAATCTTTAAAACACTTATACATGATATGAACATTATAAATCAAGTAGACCTAGCAGACCTCCAGAGAATATTTCACCCAGCAACTGTAGAAAACGCATTCTTTGCAGGTATACCTGGAACATTTCCAACATAAACCACATACTAGGCCACAGAAGAAATCTCAACAGAGTGAACACAATTAAATAATCAAAATATGTTCTTTGACACCACAAACTGAAATAAGAAATCAACAACAAAGAGAAATTAGGAAAATTTTAAATGTGGAAATCAAGCTACACAGTTCTGTGTGAACAATATTTCAAGGAAAAATTCAAGTGAAAACTCGAAACTTAAAAGAAAACTGAGATCCAGCTGTGGCGGTGAATGCCTGCAATTCCAGCACTCTGGAAGGCTGAAGCAGGAAGATGGCAAGGGCTGGCCAACCCTAGACAATGGAAGGAGACCCTGACTCAAAAAATATAAGAGGGCCAGGGAAATGGGTCAGTGTGAAGGCCTCACTTCATCCCCCATACTGGACAGATAATCTCACACACACACACATACACACACACACACACACACACACACACACACACACACTGCATAAAAACTATCTGTAATTAAAAATGGCTTAGTATTTCATATATGAAATCTGACTTGCAAAATAATCCATGTTTAACTCTATACAATTGTTTTATTTAAATACTAAAGGTACAAATGAATTATCAATACAGAATTCTCAATAAAATGCCTAAATAATATATAGGACCAAAAAAACTACAAAAATGGAAGTGAAATTTTCTTTTGATGAAGGTGAATTCATCTAAACTGACACTTTCTGAACTTTATTAAGGAGACCAAGGAAAATAAAGGATTTATATGCCAATTGCTACAAGAACCAGTAATCCTAATACAAAGAGGTACAGGTAATACTTTAATTACTAATGTAGCTCATTTATTTGATACTGCACATTGAGCACAGGATTGTCACACTAAGCTACATTTCCAGGCCTTTTTTATTGTCGCGTTGAAACAAAGTCTTGCTAAAGAGGCCAGGTGGGACTTCAATTTGGGATCCTCCTGCCTCAGCCTTCCTGTGCTGGGATTAGAAGTGTGGACTGCCATGCCTAGCTACTAATGGAGCTTTAAAAATTACTACCAAACTTCTATGCTCTGACATATGCCACATTTACGTGTTTGTTGTAATGTACGCCCACCTCATAGTCTACACCTAGTACATGCTGGGGACTGGGAAATCAATGAAAACATTTAGCAGAAATAAATTAAACAAAGAAAGTTGGATATGATCCACTCTTCAGATGATTATTTGGCTTTAAAGAAAATTTTACATCTTAAAAAGTTAGGCACAGGAAGACAAACGTTCAAGGTGAATGCTTACTTCAAAAGTGGAAGGGCCAGGGCTGTGGCTTAGTGGTACAGCACTTGTCTAACACAAGTGAGGTCCTGAGTTCATTGACCTATGTGATATGTTTATATGCATACACATACATGTGAACCAAAATGTTTTTCTTTATCAGTAATATTAATCGAACATAGGCTCTGCAAGTATATATGAGCTGTGTTCTCACTGTGTGAACACAATAAATTTACTGAAAAACACATCTTGCAGCTGGGCGTGGTGGCTCATGCCTGTAATCCCAGCACTGGGGAGGCTGAGGCAGGAAGTGGAGGGCCATGAGTCTGAGGCCCACATGGGCTGCACAGTGAGTTCAAGGCCAGACTGCACTGTACAGAGAGACCCTGTCTCATGCCTCCCCCCTCCAAAAAAACCCAAAAGTGAAAAACAGACTTTCACCAAAACTTCATGCATATTTGTGAGTAGTTTTGTTGAATATAGTCCTAGAAGAACAATTAGTATTTCTAACTGCTAGGAAAACTTTTAAATTTGCTTAAAAATACCAATTTAATTCCCCAAAGCCCAGTATCATCTTTTTTCTCTCTCAAGAATGTGGTGGTATGATAAAACAGAAAAGCTTACTATTTATTTTAAATGTTATATTTATCGACCACATTAAATACATTCATTTTCCCTGTACACTTACTTTTGGATCTACTGTAAAGAACAATAGAGAAACTGAGAATGAAAAGACCATAAATAACAACCGCTCATGCAGCAAGAAGCCAATGAAGCCAAACCATTAATTCTAAAGTGACCAGGCTCCAACAGGCCAGACTTGGTCAATAACTGCCAACCTTCTTCACTGTGGACCCTGTTTCAAACTTAGGACCAAGCGGAGGGGTCCATATATGCCCCCCTAGTCAATCACATAAAATGTTCCACTTCTAGCTGGTCTCTGAATATCCCACTATTTACCCTTCCCCACCCCCTGACTCTGATCCCTCACCTCTCAATTCAATTTTCCTCCCTCAAATATCCAGGTCCCACCCCACTCAGGGGGAGATCTACAGAGCAGCACGATTTTAACAAAACAATGGCCCTGGCTCAAAGGCCTGATGAGCAGATGAAACAAGCACATGCTGGAGTTTGCCTGTGAAAGTCCCCTGAAGCTCAGCACTCTAAGACATTTTGCTGTGTAATCCAGGTCAAATGGCCCTTCCCCTTGCACCACTATTTTTCTCCTACTGGTTCTCTAAATGGAATCAAATCACAAGTGATAGTAACATCACACTTTTACAAATCTAATGCAATGCACGAAAAAATATGGAACATACTACATTAACCAATTTGATTGAAAAAGTGCACAATAAAGAAATGTGACGTAGGACTGGGGATTTAGCTCAGTCTAGGCCAATGAGAACATTTATTTCCTTGGCAAGTTCAAGGCCAGCCAGGGCAATTTAGTGACTTCAGTGGGTCTCTGCCTCAAAATAAAAATCTCCTTCATTCATTTCTAGAAGAAAAAATTCTCTGCTCATTTAGTGTAAAAAATAGCACTCATTTTAATTACATATATCCAGATCTTAATAATGATAAAACCTCCAAAAACTATTAAAATTTATAGAAAAAAAAGACCTGAGGATCAGTGACATACACTGGAAGATATGGAGACAACTCCAGATTTACTTAGCTACCTCATCTTTGACAAAAGAGCCAAGCACCCTCAGTGGAGGAAAGATTGGCTTTTAATAAATGGTGCTGGAGATTTCAACCTGTGAAAGATTAAAACTAGACCCTTATCTTTCATTATGCACTAACCTAAAATCCAAGTGGATTAAAGTTCTAAATATGAAAAAAACCTCTAAACGTGATGGGAGATAAGTTAGGGAGAATTCTCAAAGATATTGCCATAGGAAAAGACTTTATGAACAAATCCTCAGTAGCACGGGACCTAGCACAGAGTCAAAAAACTGGAATCTCAATACATTAAAACACTTCTGCACCGCAAAAGAATCCACCAGCTTCCAGACTTGGTGGTGCACACCTGTAATCCCAGCACTTGGGAGGCTGAGGTAGGAGGATGGCTAGAAATTCGAGACCAACCTGGGCTACATAGTGCGTTCCAGTTCACGCTCAACTACATAGTAAGATTCTATCTCAAAAAACCAAAACCAAAACCAAAACCAAACCAAACAAAACAAAAAAACTACCAACAGAGCTAAGAGACACTCTACAAAGTGGAAACAAATTTTTACCAGCTGGTCCTCAGACAAAGGACTATTATCTAGAATACATAATGAACTCAAACAAAACAGGCCTCCCAAATATAAAGACCCGATTCAAAAAGAGGCATCTGAAATGAACAGACATTTCTCAAAGAAGTAAAAGCGGAAAATAAATATATGAAAATATGTTCACATCACGGGTCATTCGAGAGATGCAGATGAAAACAACACTGAGATTCCACCTCACTCCAGAAGGAATGGGTGCTATCAAGAAATCAACCAACAACAAATGTTGGTCGGGCTGTGGGGAAAAAGGAACCTTTTTCCCTTCTTAGTCGGAATGCATACTAGTGTGACCACTGTGGGAATCAATATGGAGATGCCCCAAAGAACTATGATTACAGGTTCCATTTGACCCAGCTATCCCTCTGCTGGGTGTCTTTCAAACAGAATTTAAAGAATCACACCACAGTGATATATGAGCACCCATGTGTACAGTGGCACAGTTTGTAATAGCTGTATCTCAGAAACAGCCCAATGTCCCATCAGTTGGAGACTGGATAAAAGAGATGTGTTTTTTCTATAAAATGGAGCATGACTTGGCCATACAGAATGAGAAACTAGTCATTCATAGGACAATGAATGATATTGCGGCCATACTCAGGTGAAATAAATAAGACACACATTTGTAAATACCAAATAGTTTCTCTCGTGTCAAAAACTAAAAGTGTAAATTTTATAACTGCATGCAAATTGTATAACTGATAATTTGAAATAGGAAGAAAAGGACTAAAGGTGTGGGGGAAGTGGGAAGGGTAGGCAAAAGGAAATAAGGAAAAAAATGTGAGAAGAGGAGAAAACAGAAACAAAAATCTTTGGAAATAGTGGAGGGGGAGGGGTGAAAGGATGGAAGTGGTGTGGGGAATAAATGAGAACCAAGATCTGTCATGTAAGGGTAGAAGAACCCAATGATGGATGTAACTGTACTGCATACTTAAAAAGTACCAATAATCTCAGTAAGGTTAAAAAGGAAAGAAAATAGATTCAGAAGGGCTTTATCTCCATGTGATAAAAGCTATTTATTACAAACCTACTGCCAACATCCTATTAAACAGCGAAAATTGGAAAGGTTTACCTCTAAAATCAGAGACAAAAGAAATATGTCTACTATCACCACTCTTGTTAATTATATTACCAAAATACTACCCAGAGCACTCAGGCAAGTGAAAGAAACAAATGTGATATGTGCAGGAAAGGAAGGAGTCAAATCACCAGTATCTGCAGTGACATGATCCTCTACAAAGAAGACCCAAATAATTCCACCAAGAGATCTCAGGAATTAATAAGCAAATTAAGTATTCAAGTAGAACATAAAGTCAATACAAGGAAATCAATAGCGTTCTTCCACAACAATAATGAACTCACCCAGTAAGAAATTATGAAAACAATAACTTTCACAACAGTATAAAAAATGAAATTGGTATTAACCTAACCAAGTAAGAGAAAGAGCTCTGCAAGAAAAACTACAGTAATCTAAAAAACAGAGATCTAAGAGGACCTCAGAAAATGCAAAGACATCCTTTGTTTCTGGATAGGCAAAATGGCCACACTTCCAAAACTCATATAGAGATTTAATGTAATCTCAATCAAAATACCAACAACAGCCAGAGATTGAGCTCAATGTTTCAACCAACTGTCTTGCAAGCACTAGGTACTGAGTTTGATCCCAGGTACAAACAAACAAACAAACAAAACAAACAAAACAAAACCAAAACCCACAAGCATTCATTCCTCACAGAACTAGAGTAAACAATCTGAAAATTCATGCCAAACCAGAGAAGTCCCAGAATAGCAAAAGCAATCCCAAACAAACAAGAGCAAGCAGCAGGCATCACCATCCCAGTTTTCAGTGCACATTACAAAAGAACGTGATAAATCTGCATTTTACTAGCACACTGAAGACATGAGAATCAGTGGAACAGAATTGAAGATGCAGAAACAACCCCAAGCCTTGCAGCTTCTGTATTGTTGACAAAGGCACCAAAAAGATACCTTCTGTTTAAAAATGGTGCTGGGAAAACTGGCTAGTCACATGCAGAAGACGCATGCAGCCCTGGGTTCAATGCCCAGCACTGCAAAGAAAGAAAAGAAGAGCAAGGAACACAAATTCACAGCAAGAAAGGCAATGAAAAATAATGGGTAAGAATTTTTATATGAAATAATATAAAACCTATAAATTCATTTCACTTTCCTAAATTCTTTAATTGATATGGGATTTACACCAAAACATGTGGCAATGCATTTTTTCATGTAACATATATAAACATAATATATATAAAAATACCAACAAGTAGGAGTACCATGGGACTGTTCTGTATCTTACTGGATACACATGGATCAACTGATCAGATGTATAGATTTAGTGTCAATCTGAAGCATTTTATGATACATCAAATCTGTAAATCAGTGACAGAAATCGGTCTAATAACACAAAAGTATGGTAAAAATGATTGAAGACACTAAAATGTAACAAAATATTTAAGGAAAATGTGTTTAATGATAAACATAAGACAAAAATAATCATGAGTCCTGTCGAAAGTAAACTGGTGGACATAAATTCAACATCAAGAATAATATTAAATGTGAACAGATTAAGCAATTCAAGGAAAGCAAAAGAATTTTAGACTAAATAAAAAATAAGATACAAATATCTGCACTTCACATGAGACACATTAAATTCAACATGCAAGTATACTGAAAGAACGGAAAAAGTATATAAGAAATCCAGCCGAACAAAATAGGAATGATTTTAATATCAGAGAAATTGATCATTTTTTCTAAAAAATGTTATTAAAAGTTGATGACAAGGGCAGAGATTTAGCTCAGTGGCAAAGTGCCTGCCTTGCAAGCACAAAGTCCTGAGTTTGATCCCTGGTGCAAAAATCAGTGAGAATAAATGGGAATTTATGGGAATAAATATGGTTAACTGATCACAAAGATATAAAATTAAAAATGGATATATGCTAACAACAGAGCATCAACATATTTCAAGCAAAAATAAACAAATGGAGAGGGAAAAAAGGCAATTAAACCATAATACTTGGAAACTTTGATAAGTTGCTTCATAAACATTTCTATCCAGTGTGATTGAAGTATAACTGACAAGGAAATCTGCACATAATTAAAGTGTACAACACTTGATAATTGCATACACTGTTAAATCATTATACAACAATTGCCTCACATAGCTATCTCACATTCAAAAGGGATTATACATCAAAGTAGAAAATCTTTAAAACGCTTATACATGATATGAACATTATAAAACAAGTAGACCTAGCAGACCTCCACAGAATATTTCACCCAGTAACTGTAGAAAATACATTCTTTGCAGGTATACCTGGAACATTTCCAACATAAACCACATACTAGGCCACAGAAGAAATCTCAACAGACTGAACACAATTAAATAAAACAAAAATACGTTCTTTGACACCACAAACTGAAATTAGAAATCAACAACACAGAAATTAGGAAGAAAATTAAATGTGGAAATGAAGCTATATAGTTCTATGTAAACAATATGTCAAGGAAAAATTCAAGTGAAAACTAGAACGTTCAAAGAAAACTTACAGCCCCTGTGGCGGTGAATGCCTGCAATTCCAGCACTCTGGAAGGCTGAAGCAGGAAGATGGCAAGGGCTGGCCAACCCTAGACAATGGAAGGAGATCCTGACTCAAAAAATATAAGAGGGCCAGGGAAATGGGTCAGTGTGAAGGCCTCACGTCATCCCTCATACTGGACACAGAATGACACACACACACACACACACACACACACACACACACACACACTGCATAAAAACTATCTGTAATAAAAAATGGCTTAGTATTTCATATATGAAAACTGTCTTGCAAAATTATCCATGCTTAACTCTATACAATTGCTTTATTTAAATACTAAAGGTACAAATGAATTATCAATATAGAATTCTTAATAAAATGCCTAAATAATACATAGGACAAAAACTACAAAAGAAGAGAAATGAAATTTTCTTCTTGTGTAGTTGTATGTACATGAATTGATATTTTCTTTATTCTAAGGAGATGAGGAAAAGTACAGGATCTATATGCCAATTGTTATATCAACCACTAATCCTACAACAAAGGGGTATAAGTAATACTTTAATTACTAATGTAGCTCATTTATTTTGTACTGTGGATTGAGCACAGGACTGTCACACTGAGCTACATTCCCAGGCCTTTTTTATTGTTATGTTGAACCAAAGTCTCACTAAAGTGCCCAGATTGGACTTAAACTTGTGATCCACTTGCCTCAGCCTTCCTGTGCTGGGACTCTTCAGAAGATTATTTGGCTTTAAAGAAAATTTCACACTTTAAAAAGTTAGGCACAGGAAGACAAAGGTCCAAGATGAATGCTTACTTCAAAAATGGAAGGGCCAGGGCTGTGGCTTAGTGGTAGAGCACTTGTCTAACACAAGTGAGGTCCTGAGTTCATTGACATATATGATGTGTTTATATGCATACACATACATGTGAAACAAAATGTTTTTCTTTATCAGTAATACTAATCAAACATAGGCTCTGCAAGTATGTATGAGCTGTATTCTCACTGTATGAATGTAACACAATTTACTGAAAAACAAACCTTTCAGCTTGGCAATGGTGACTCATGCCTATAATCCCAGCACTGGGGAGGCTGAGGCAGGAGGTGGATTGTCACGAGTCTGAGGCCCATGTGGGACACACAGTGAGTTGAAGGCCAGACTGCACTGCACAGAGAGACCCTGTCTGAACACTTCCCCTTCAAATACAATGAAAAACAATAAAACAGACCTTTCACTATTTGTTAACCAAAAGCTTATGCATATTTGTTAGTAGTTTTGTTGAATATAGTCCTAGAAGAAAATTTACTATTTATAACTTGTAGGAAAAATTTTAAATTTGCTTAAAAATACCAATTTTTTTGTGGGGGTACTGGGGATTGAACTCGGGTCCTTGCACTTACAATGCAGGCCACCGAACCACTGAGCTAAATCCCCGGCCCCCAAAATTACCAATTTAATTTCCCCAAACCCTGTACCATTTTTTCTTTCTCAATAATGTTTTATCATGATAAAAAGAAAAGCTTAGTATTTATTTTAAATGTTATATTTATCAACCACATTAAATACATTCATTTTCCACATACACTTACTTTTGTATCTACTGTAAGAAACAATAGAAAAACTGAGAATGAACAGAACGTAAATAAGAACCATTTATGCAGCAAGAAGCCAATGAAGCCAACTCCCAAATTCTACAGGGACCAGGCTCCAACAGTGAGGACCTGGTCAATAACTGCCAAGGTTCTTCACTGTGGACCCCATTTCAAACTTTGGACCAAGGGGAGGGGACCAAATATGCTCCCCTGGTCAATCTTAGACAATGTTCCACTACTAGCTGGTCTCTGACTATCTTTACCAAGCCAGAAACAGACTACCAGGGTATCCTCCAAGCCTTACATGTTTTCTACTAGTTTCCCAACTTCCTTGAATACTATGGCATCCCTGCAAAATGAAAGATAATGGCCATATTCCTTGCTACAGAAAATGAGAAATATATGGTTCTTGTTTTCATGTCTTTTCAGAATTGTTTGATTTATGATTGGTTAAATATTCTATCATTGTGTGAATATGTGAAATACCAAAACCTCACATGTATAAAGCCTATACATATATTTTCATTTTCACAAAAATGTATACAAATTGCCTAATATGTACTGTTGATATAAATCAGTTCAAATTAGGAGGTATTTGCCATACTTGAATGCTAATGAATATTAAATAGTTCCTGTAGATTTGAAATATTTTGCTTTAATGTGTATCACTTCATTTTGTTTGGCCAAAATTGTATCTGTTCTCATACAACTTCTCATACATGTCAAAATTTGTATCAAATTCACAATTAAAATAAACTATGTTAATATTTTGCTTGGAAAATGCATTGCTCACTTTATTTGTGAGTGAGGACATTTGGCCATAACTAAGAAATAAAAGTTGAATATTTGGACTCTGGAAAAATATTTTTCATGAGATTTTTCATTTTACTTTTGACAAATTTTCTTTCTACAAATACATTAAAATTGGATGGATTAAATAGCTATTATATTTTATTGTGTTCCAAAGCTATATATTGAATATCTGTGTGAAATACAAAGAATATTACTGATGTATACAAGGGTATACCCATGAAAAGTTTAGGAAAAATACATTACTTTACCTACTGACTCTGGAATCTGACAGTTACTTTTTCAAACCATCCTTGGAGAAATGGTGAAAATGGATCAGCAACTTTCCAATACTGAAATAAAAATGAAAAATAGTCAGCATAGCATTCATTAACCCAAATACTATCTTTCCAGACTGACAGGGAGATGAAACAAACTTGAGAATATCTGTTCCCATCCAAACAGTAGCACATAATAGTACAAGAAATTCTTCAGACTGAAGGGAACAAAGCCTCGATGGAAAACTATCTAAAAGGGAACAACAGTGTGAAGGGGAAATTTATATGCATGAGTACAAAGATGACTTTTTCCTCTTATTTCATTTTGAAAGGCTGGATCTTGGAAGTAATAAATGATACATATTATTTTAAATATAAAAATGATATAATTTGCACCCTTTTTCAAACTGTACACATCAGGTTTTTTGCAATCAGAGAAAAATACATACCTAAGACAACTGAGAGGCAAAGTGAAGTTAGGCTTAATCAACTTATTTGATTTCAAGCAAAGATACTTAAAAATATTTGAGGAGAGAGAACAATTAAAGGGAGTCATTTTGTTATAAAGTTTCATATACACTCATAAAGGGACAAAAAAGTATCATTTCCTACTCCTTCCCAACTCTGTTGTCAACACACGATAATCACATCTTGTTTAACTTCTACTCAGTATATAGTATATTTATACTAAATGTCAGTTAATACTTATTATTATATATTATATATTATATATGCATTTTATAAAGTTAATCTGTCAGACTATATCATTGCATAATTGACTAACAAAAATACTTCTATTAAATACCTATACGTATAAATTCCTATTATTTTCACTGACATTCACTTTCTTGTTCCAGAAATAGTTGTGATGTACACTGTTTCTATAAACCATTTCACCAACCAAACATGTTTTCCAAAGCAAGACATTATTACATATTCTATAAATATATCACTGTAGGCATAAAATAATCTGTTGTAGGTAACACAAGAATCTCTTCATTTTTTGAGCAAGAATTTTAACAAGTTCTCATCCTTTTCCACATTAGCATTAGATCGAGAACTATAAGAACACTCATGTTTGGCCTGTGAATGTGTTCATACTGCTTTAATGCACATATATCTAACTATCTATCTATCTAATTATCTATCCAGATTGTTTTTTTGGTACTGGGGATCAAACTCAGGTATGTGCATTTGCAAGGCAGGCAGTAGAATCACTGAGCTAAATACCTGGCCCCTCTATGAAGATTTTTAAATGTATTTTTGTCTTTGTTATTTTCATGTGCACTTTTGGCTTTTTGCCCTTGCTTGGCTTTGTCGCTATTGTCAATCAAATAAAAGACCTCTTTATTTATCAAAATGGAAAAATGTGCTGACAAAACAGATATGGAATGTTTTTGCGATATTGCATGTTGAACCTTGGGCCTCTGCACGCTAAACCACTAAGCTACCTCCTGAGTCCCCGCCTCCTCCCTAAATACTGGGTCTCACTAAGATAATGGCACAGCCTGGCATAGTACTTGTGACCCTCCCGCCTCAGCCTCCTCAGTAGCTGGGAGGAGTGTGTCACCATGCCTTGCCAGTTACTGAGAATTTGAAATATTTCATTACCTCGATACATATGTGGGATCTATAGGAAATATAAAGAATACTAGTGCCGCATAAAAAAAATCAAAACCCTCTGAAAAGTGAAGAAATGTTACCTGTCTGGGAACGGTTCTGTCATGATGGCCGCCTTCCCAACGGAATCCAGGAAACCGCTAATAATGGAGCAGGATGCTTTCTGAGCAGAAAGGTGAAGAAAAAAATAAAACTGGCAACAGAATTCAACACCCAACAACACTTGATTCCGAACTGAGAATTACGTAGATGGACAAAACCGAGAGAGATGGTAGCTGGATAACAGTTATTTCTGTTGCTCCCGGAAGTTCTCCCCTAGGAACGGAAATAGGACCTGAAGGGAATTGAGAATTTCCCGCAGGGGACCAGAAGAGCCCTGGACTGGAGGTCCAACACTGCCCCTACTGGTGGATTTGGAGAATGTCAACGACCTGGCGCTTCGACCTAGCAATGTGAATACCATTGATATCACATGTGTCTGGGAGCTGAGCTGGCTGAGTGAACTTCTAGTAGGGTTGAAGACTACTTGAGTTACTAGAAGCTGACCCATTGCCAACTCGCCATTTAGTATGGGATGAGTGCTTAATCAAGTAGTCTTCTGCCTTTTCTACCTCATACCTTCTGCAAATTGTGAAGGGATACATTTCCTTCTTCAAACTCCTTATGAACCTTTCATTCTTGAAGTTCTGATGTGCCAGGTGTGGTGGTACACGCCTGTAATCCCAGCATTCAGGAGGCTGAGGCAGGAGGATCCCTATGAGTTTGAGACCAGCCTGGGCTACATAGTGAGTTCCAGGTCAGTCTCAACTTCATAGTGAGACCCTGTCTCCAAAAAACAAACAAACAAACAAAAAAAAACTGATGTTCTGATGTTCTGATGTATGTCTTATATGGGCTTGAATGTCAAGCAATTGAGATTTATGTATTAAAATCCTTTGATATCCAATTACTTAGAGAAGTATAAAAAGAAGTGTATTTTAGTGTGAAAATAGGACATCAAGTATCTACCGGTTATGAAATTATAATTTTAATTAAGTGAGTTATACATATCAATGGATATTTGATAGCTATAGATTTTTAAGTTATTATACCATATAAAATATAAGTTTTATCACCTGAAATTAGTATAATTAATTGTACAGTTTTGGTGTCTTACTTTGACTAATTGGTTAATGCAAAGAATATTTATATAGTACCTGCCATGTTACGGTAGCTTTCTAAGAGTAGCATTGTTTTTTTGCTGCTGTTTTATATTTCTTTTCTTTTTGTGTACCAGGGATCAAACTTGAGCCTTTGTGCTTGCAAGGCAGGCAGAGGAACCACTGAGCCAAATCCCTGGCCCTCTAATAGTAGCAATTGTGGATTTCAGACTTATATTCACTTTCTCCTCTGCCATTTCAATTACTTTGATCTCCTCTGATCAAGGACACTGTAAATAAAATGAATACTTAATTGTAAATTAGGTATACTAAGATTCTCTGAGTCTGTCACACTGTACATACTCAGCACAGTTTAAAATGACCTTTAAAAATTTGTTAAGTCATCAGCTTTATACAGATGTAAATAACAAATACAATATGGAACAATATGGAACATACAATTGATGTATTACATTGCTTGAGTTCACATATGATTTTACCACCATAAATCATACTTCTATAAATTCATACAATCACCCCAAATCAAAAATAATGCAAAACTCTGTGGTCTCTTAAGGAACAATAGGACTAAACTTTTACTGCACAATGCATTCCACTTGAATCCTCATCAGAAAGAGGAGTCCCTATTTAATGGACTACCAAGGATAAAGTTAATTAAGATGACAAACTGAATTTATGACTAATATCATTTATTAAAATCTTTAGAGAAAAATTGTTTTTATATTGTTAATTGGCAAGAGCCACTGATGTATCATGTTTCCTAATTTATAAAACAAATACACTAATAACTCTGTAAAAATTCCATTCTTCTCATTATGACATGATTCCAAAATTTTTTCCCAAACATACTGATCATGTGCATTTTTCATGCATATATTTGTGTATAGTATTATCATAAAAATGCAGCTACTTTCCTAATCCTCCTTTGTTTTTGTTTTCATCCATGGAGATCTGTAGTAACCAAAATACTAGAACAGTGTCTAGGACCCAAGAAGACAAACAGCTTCCTGGTATAAACCAACCCATATCCCAGCCTTTGGTGTTCACTGATCAGACTACAGGGAACCTTGTACTGTATGAATAGCTCCTTCCTGGAATTTCCCTATAAGCTTCATTTGCATTGAGAGTGACTGTTCATCATTATAACACTTGCATTCCCTGTACCTGTGGGATCAATAACAGCGGGTACTTGAAGAATACAGTATTTTTTGTCACTGGTCATTCTGACAAAGAGCAAACTGCTCAGTTGCCACCTTATTAACTCCAGTTACCAAATAATATGAAAAAAATTACATGTTGATTATTGAGTTTTATTCCTTAAACTGAAAAGACATAAAATTGCCACAGAATAATTTCTTTAGATCTACAGATACCTGGTGATGCCTTTCTTAACTATTGAAATATTTAATTTTTTATCATTTATGAGAATACCCGAGGTAAACTCACTCAGAAAGATTTTTAAACTATTGAGGGTATCAAAGTTTTGTTCCTAGGAAATGTGACTCGGGAATGGGAAATAAATTGAAGTTTGCATTTCATTTATATTTTGATCAATCTGCATTCTCCTGGAATGGCCAGAATTTAATAGCTTTTTTGGCTATGGTAAAAGTGCTCCCATGCCACACTGGAGTGAGGAAGGGAGAAGGACAGACATGATAAGAGTCTGACTCTTCACTTCTTTAAGGTGCCCCATATTTTCCTCTTCTTGGGCTGCTACCAGGTACAGGAGAATATGTTCAAATCCATGCTATGGAACAGGCTGATAGCAAAGCAGTATTTCACAAAGAAATGGAGGTAAATCCATCCCTGGTGTGTGAGCAGGGAGAGTGATAAGAAGGAGACCCTCTGTTTACCAGGTTCCGCAGAAGGATTACCCAAGCAATACAAGAGATGGTTCCAAATATTTCTGTGCCCTATTGTAAGACTTGAATAGGCTAAAGTGACTCCATGCTAATCGGGCCAGACTGTGCTTCTTCATATGCTAATTGCTACCTTGGTTAACAGCCCGCCCAGGGGCAAATGGTTTGACAAAAGGTGACCCTAGAACATTTCCTGCATAAGATAAGCAATGTGTTTGCAGTCTTGTTCTGTGAATTCCCTGACTCTTTGTTTAGAAAAACCTTATAAAAAGTACCTCAGCCCCTGAGCAGTTGCCTCT
>NW_022974757.1:3292-3748 GCF_012274545.1 Fukomys damarensis | reverse complement strand
AAGGAGCTATCTGGCACAGCCCATGTTGGACCTTGACCTGAGTCCCACCAGAGAGAGTGACCGTCTGCCTCCTCGGAAGGGAAGAGGTGCACCCCTAGGATTTCCTGGGCTCCCTTTCTAGGATGCGGAGGCCAGCTCGCCGGTAGCCCAGCTCGCCAGTAAGAGAAAAGAAAAAAAAAGAAAAAGGAGAATAAATGAAATCATCTGAATGGTGAGATCCCCTGAGTTACTCGCTAGTTTGTCTTTGGAAGGGGACCCAGGGAGGGAATATGTTAACTTCGTGTGTGACTGTGTGTGAAAGAAACTTGGTTAGGAGAATGAATACAAGGAGCTAAGGAAGCCAATGGTAGCCTAGTATATACATCAAAAGAAAGGGAGGAGGGCTTGCGCTTAAAGAGCCCTCCAGGCAAATAAATGAGGCTGTTTTTTGGAAGGGCACCCCACCCTTTGTCTTGC
>NW_022974757.1:0-1706 GCF_012274545.1 Fukomys damarensis | reverse complement strand
ATAGAATGTTTACATTGGTTATCATCAAAGGGTTAAATTCTAAATATGCTATTGTGTTATGTTTATAGTGCTCAATTTTCAAAATAGGATTTCTGTAGAAAAAAAAAATTAAGAGGTTCTATAAAAATGCTTTTGAATACCTAATTAGATTAAAGGTTATGAAGTTTCATACATAAAATTATGATTATTGTTAATTTTTGGATGTACTAAATAGGATATTGAGAGAGTATTAATGCTGCTTCAGGAGGCAGGATATAAAGTTTATGCTGCTTAGAGATAAAAGGACTTAAAACAGATTAAAAGTTTTTGAGATAACAGGTTTTTACAGGATCTAGATTCTCTATATGTATAAATCTTTAAAGGCCCCAGAAAGACAGTGATTATTATAGAGTAAAGAGCAAGAGTCAGCATTTAAACAGCTAAAACTAACTCTTTCTGCTGCCCCCCTGTATCAGGGATCCTAAATGTGACCCAGCCTTTTAGTTTGTACCTGACTAAAAGAAATCATACTGCTTTAGGGGTGCTCCTTGAAGAAATAGGCCCATAGAATTAGCCAGTGATATATTTATCTTAGAGTTTAGATCCAGCTGTAAGAAGATAGTTCCTATGTTTATAAAGCCCTGGCAGCTGCAATAATGCTAATAGAGAAAGCTGACCAGATAACATTAGGAAAAAGTAAATTATTCAGTTTTCCCATGCCTTTTAGAACTATTGAATAACAGGACATTGATGGCTCTCAAATAATAGAGTCACATAATATCAGGCCCTCATCTGTGAAAATCCCCCCTTATATTATGCTTCCAGTTAAAACCTTAAACCCTGCTACATTTTGCCCTCGGAACCTGGCCCCCTGACCACGACTGCCTCACGGACACTGACAATTGTTATCCAGTCATCTAGATCTGCAGAAAGACCACCTGCCTGAGGCTGATTCCGTCCTGCTCAAGGATGGGAGCAACTTCATAGAAAATGGGGTATGCTATGCTGGTTATGCAGAGATGACTCAAGATAAAGTGGTCCAAGCAGGACCCCTCCCCACTGGATGGTCAGCTCAGTGAGCAGAGCTATGGGCACTCACACAGGCTCTCCGATGGGCAAAAGGAAAGAGGGTAAATGTTTATACAGATTCCTGGTTGCCACTCGATATAACTGTGGCACAGTCTATACAACTGTGGGCTTCTCACAGCAGAGGGCACTTATTAAAATTAAACAGGATATAATAGTTATTTGAGGCAATGTGGAAATCTGACAAAATAGCTATAATATTTTTTTTAAATTCCAAGGTTTGGTCTGCCTCTCTCCATAGGCAGTGACAATGAGCCAGCATTTATAACAGGTTGCAGAGACTTTAGGGCTTATCCAGTATAAAATCACAGGGGTTAAAATTGTGCAAGTATTTTAAAAAATATTCAAGGGTAAATTAAAAACAAAGACCTCCCTGTGATGTTAAAATTTAGAAAAGGACCCCTTTCTGACCTATATAGAAAGGGCCATATGAGTCACTTATAGTTACTCCCACAGCTATCAAGGTAGCTGAAACTCAGCTACACCACTCTAGAGTAAAACAGAATTCCAGGGAATCCGCCTCCAGGAGGCCAAGAGACAACGCACTCAAAGCCCTGCTCTCACCACACCGGAAGCTGGTGAGTCTACGCACGGCTGAAGAAGGAGAACTACAATCTAGATATAGACTCTTATATTGTGTC
>NW_022974756.1:6819-9963 GCF_012274545.1 Fukomys damarensis | reverse complement strand
CAATCTCAGACAGTGGAGTCAGAAATGTTACAGGCAGTCAGATAGGGCGAGGTCCTTGAGAGAGGATGAAGGTGAAACACATCATAGCTGCAGCTGGAAGTATATTGTCACGGGAAGTATGAAATGTATCTCCCAACATGTTAACTATATGATACACTGAGTTCTTGTTCTCTAGCAATTGAAGAATGAGTCCTAGAAAGGGTGGAAGTTAAAAGTAGGAAGATACTTGTTTAGATTTTTTTTTTTTTTGGTACCATGGATCGAACTTGGGACCTTGCACTTGCGAAGCAGGTGGCTGAACCACTGAACTAAATCCCTGGCTGGAAGATATTTATTGGTAGGAAACTCCTGAGGGGCAGGAGGGATCCTGAGTAGGTAGCCCAAGGACTCCACTTTACAGAGAAGTTTTATAAGGCGAAACTCACGTGGGTACAATGTGGGCCACAGCCATGAACATCCCATAAGTTTACAAGTGTAGTTACTTAGGTAGTGGTGGTCCAATTGGGAAGCAAGTCAGGTAGCAAGTGTGGAGGGAAAGAACAAGGATTTTCCTAGGAGGTGGTGGGTCCAGAGGTCTCTGGTCACCCCTAGGGTGGTTGATGCCTGTCTATACCTTAGTAGGCCCAGTTTTATGAAGAAGTATGTGGGTCTGGTCATCTTGTCTCCATCTTGAGGCCTGGTTTTCAGCCGATGTGCAGCTGTGGTGTGTTTCACCTTTGTCCTGGCCCTCTTGAGGACTTAGTCCTATCTGAGTGCCCTATAGTATTTCTCATCTATCTATGATATTATCAGTTGGAAGCTGGGGCTCAAGATAAAGGCAAAGTGATCAGACCTGCATACTTCCTCAAAGAACAAACACTGGGCCTACTGAATCCTAGATAGATATCAGTCACCTCACTGGGTGACCAGGACCTCTGGACCCACCACTTCCTAGGACAATCTTTGTTTTTTCCATCCATGCTTGTTACATGACTTTATTCCCAGTTGGGCTATTACCTAACGACTATACTTGTAACCTTATTGGTTGATCATGGCTGTAGCCCATGTTGTACCACCTGGGTTTTCCTCCATAAAACTCCTTTTTAGGTCTGGGGATTTAGCTCAGTGGTGCTGCAACTGCCTTGCAATTGCAAGGTCCTGAGTTTGATTCCCAGTACCGCAAAACTAAACAAAAAGTCCAAAAAACTCCTCTGTGAAGTGGGGTTTCTGGCTACTCATTTGGGTGCCCTTCTGCCCCTCAGGAGCTTTCCAATTAATAAATATCTCCTTACTCTTAGCCTCTATTGTTCCTAGAATTCATCCTTCAATTTTTAGAGAACAAGAGCTCGGCATATCCTACAGCTAACAGGTTGGGAAATATATTTCATATTTTATTTCTGGTATTTCTGTGTCATTGCTTTGTAATTCAGGTTGGCCTTGAACTGACTGTGTAGCCAGGTTGGCAGGAATTTGTAGTGATCCTCCTGCCTCAGCCTCCTGAGTGCTGGGATTACAGGTATGTGCCACCATGCCTAGCTTATTTGAAGGTTTTTAAAGCCTGCTGTAGAAGGAGAAATAAAAAACAAGAAGTCTGAATTCAAATCTCAGTCCATAATTAGCCAGATGATGTAAGCAAGCCTTTTACCTCTCTTGGACTCTTTTTTAAAAATCTATAAAATCTCCTGAATTTTGTTTTGTTTGCTTTGGGGGGTTGCTGTTTTATTAGGATGTAAACTGCACAAAGCCAAGGAGGCTGTACTTTTGTTCGCTATCTGTATCCCTAGGGCTTGAACAGTGACAGCACAGGGTGGTGATTCAGAAAGCATGTGGGTGAATGAAACAAGGCACAGTATTCTCACTGTTTTGTCAGTGTGTGTGCACAGAAAGCCTTAAAATCTGCTCTCGGGTCATGACACATTTGCAGGGGCTGCCCAGAGAAAACAACTGACTGTTCTTTGAAGGAGTTCTAAAAAGCCTGAGGGAAGGTTCACTGAACCACCGAGTGAGTAACGACATCCTGTGAGGTGGAACACAGCACCCAAATGGATCTTTTATTAGTGCTATTAAAATAAATCCCAGTGACACACAGCTGTGACGCATGCTCTTTGTAATAATAGAAAACGGGAGGGCTAGCTTTTCCACCATTTTCTTCCACACTACTACGACTCCAGTCACTGCTTTTAGACTCTTTCTTTTCACCAATGCATAGGTCAGACTAGGAAAGAAATTTTGGGTCCAGGGTCTTGTTTCTGATTCTGACAAGTCACCCTGAGCCCTCCTTTTCATCATTTTTATGTTTCTTTTAATTGCAATTGAGAATATGTATATGTGTGTGTACTGGGGATTGAACTCAAAATCTTTACACTGAACTACATCCCCAGCTTTATTTACTTTTTACTTATTTATTTATGTGACTTGGTGATCCTTCTGCCTCAGCCTCCCAGAGTGCTGGGATTATAGGTATGCACTACTGTGCTTGACTGTTAACTTCCTTTTACATATTGAAGATCACATATGTTAGAGCCAAATTTTGGGTTTCTTTCTTCCACAGCTATGTGGTGCTCAGGACCCTGATGCTGTAGACCCTTCTGTTCCAAGGTCTTCTCCACGAAGGGACAAGCATTTTTGCCTGTTTTTGTTCCCTGCTGTAATCCCAGCTTCTACAATTCAGCCTGGCACATCAACAAGGATTTTTGGGGGGCTTGGGTTACCAGGAATTGAACTTGGGCCACTGCACTTGAGAGGCCGATGGCGGAACCACTGAGCCAAATCCCTGGCCCCCTCGATAAGGAGTTTTGTCTCCCTTGAGCAGGCACTCAATACAAATATGTTGGTTGGGAAAAAAAATGATTAGAACTGAGTGTGATGATGGACGCCTGTTATCCCAGCATTTGGGAAGCTGAGGCAGGAGGATCACCACAAATTCGAGGCTACCCTGGGCTACATAGCAAGACCCTGATTCAAAAATAAATTTTTAAAAGGATGCATGATTAGCAAGGCGCCGCAATTCCTCCTGCGACTTTTAGAAAGTGTGTCTTGATTTCTTCTGTAGCCAGCTCCACCAGGTAGCCTTTCCGCGTCTCCGTCGCTCCTCCAGCCAATAGGTGGCACTGTGGCGACCGGCGAGCTCAGCAGGCAGCGGCGTTCTTCTTGGTGCGGCTGCTT
>NW_022974756.1:0-6364 GCF_012274545.1 Fukomys damarensis | reverse complement strand
CCGCGAGGCCCGACCCTCGCTGGGTGGGGCGGCCGCCGCAGCGGGGATTAGCACCCGGATTTCCTGCTATCCGGGCTGATGTTCTCTTCTCCCACTGATTTACTCTAGGTGATTCCCTCCTGTCACTGCCCGCTGCAGGACACTTTCCTGTCCAACCTCCCCAAGCGCTTTCTTCCCTTAGACTCGGTGTCCCTCCAGCCCCTTCTCAACATCCTCAGCTGACCTCTCCCTCATTCACAGTTTTTAAGATCGTTCCCCCATCCCCTTTTTAAAGGCAGGATCACCTTGTGTAGTTCAGGCTGGCCTTGAGCCCGGGACAATGCTCCTGACCCAGCCTCCCAAATACTGGGATTACAGCCTTGCGCCTCCACACTCGGCACAAGATCTTCACCCCACTCTGATAAAATGAATTTCTTAACCAGATGTGGACCCTGAAGCGTGGAATGCTAGGCTTCAGTGAGGCGTGGGATGTTTAAGTGTTCTTGAATTAAAAATTATGGAATGTTGTTGGGATAGGTTCAAACCCAAGAGTATTGGAGCTACTTTATAACCCGAGGTGCTTTTGTCTGAGAGGCTTAGTGCCAAGGGATGGTGTCGTGACCTCTTCGATTTTTTCCAATACAATCTCACCAGTTTCCCTCTCCTTGCAACTTTTCCCAGAACATCTCCATCACTTGAGCTATGGGAATCCAGTAGTGAGGCTGATAGCAAAGTAATAGGTGTGATGAAAGATTTTCCTAAAATAGAAATTACTTCAATTATTCTCATAAAGAAAAAGCAAGAGAAAAGGGAAGAGAGATGCTCTTGAAGTGAATAAATGAATAGAACTTTTTGTTTTTTTTTGGAGATAGGGTCTTGCTGTGTAGCCCTGGCTAGCCTCAAACTTGGTAATTCTCCTGCTTCAGCTGCCTGAGTGCTAGGATTACAGGCATGTGCCACCATATCTGGCTAGAACATTCTAGCATTCTTTTTTTTTTTTTTTTTTTTTTGGTACCCCAGATTGAACGCGGGACCTTGTGCCTTGCAAGGCAGGCAGCAGAACCACTAAGCTAAATCTCTGGCCCCTTAGAGCATTCTTTATTTAAAACATCTTAAATTTTAAAATTCAAGTTCTTGCCCTTACTGCAAGGATGGCCTATCGTTCTTATTCTGAGTTGATTCTGTCTGTAAACAACTTGATATAACATGATAAAAGACAGAAGAATGTGAGCATGCACAGAAATAAACTGTAGCTACCATTTTTTTGAGGCTTTGCTATAGACACTTATTAACCTCATTTTGTGGTAATATATCCTTTTTTATCTGTATGTTTTTTATGTTATTTCAGTTCTGCAGATTGAACCCCAGCGCCTTTGTACTAAGTATATCTCTAGCCTTTTTTTATTATTATTTTGAAGTAGTATTTTCTTAAACCACTAAATTGCCCAGATGTGGCTCAAATTTGGAATCCTCCTTTCTCAGCCTTGCAGTGCTGTTTACAGGCATGCACCACTTCATCTGGTTATCTGGCTTTTAAAATTTTTTAGAGACATCTCACTATATATTTCAGGCTGGCCTTGAACTCACTATGTAGCCCATGAACTCACAGTGATCCTCCTGCCTCACCTTCCCTATGCTGGGATTACAGGTGTGCACTACCACCAGCACCGTCTTGGTTTACTTTTTAAATCAAGCCCTTTCATAATTTTCCTCTTAATGTATGTCTAGACTTAAAAGACTTATCTATGGTTAGGGTATTGAGTAGATTGGGCTCTACATCTCTTGAAAAACTTTTAGGATTTTGATAATGCAAGTTAAAGACAAAGTAATTTAGGTGTCATATAGAATTCTATATCAGAAAGAATTCCATATCAGATATAAGTATGTTTTGGGACTTCTTAGGTGTAATCTTTTTTGACTATGTATGGTCCATTTTACTGTAATATTGGGCAGCAGTCTTACATCTTACTTTGTTATCCTGGTGAACAGGATTGGATGGTGAGAAAAGGAGAGATTCCTGTGAGAAGAGAGCAGGATGATCAGAAGGATCCATACTTGAAGTTGGGTCGCTTGAAAATGATCTCTTTGAGTGTGGAAGAGATCTGAACAGATGAAAATACAATCAGGTAGGCATTGGGAAGGTGCATAAATGAAGAGGTAGCTGGGGCTGTGAAATCCATGTACTATATTGACAATGTATGCTGACCTTAGAAAATTCAGGCCATATATTTTGAGTATTTGTATATAAGGTGTGTGCAAATTCTGGAAGATAATTCAGGTGTACACTTGAGAAAGTCACGTCGTAGCACCTCTGCCTAGGAAAGTCAGAATAAACTGAGTAGATGTACAGAGTGGTAGACAGTGTGTGTGCGTGTGCAGAGAGAAACAGTCCAGGGACCTAGTGCACTTCTGGAATACTGTATAATTTTACTTTATATAAACTAATGCAACTTTTACATAGTTAACTCATGAAGAATGGCAGTAAGGCATAGGAGTGTAGGAAGTCTTTCAACTCTTTTTTTTTTTTTTTTTTTTTTTTTTTTTTTTTTTTTTTTTTTTTTTTTTTTTTTTTTTTTTTTTTTTTTTTTTTTTTTTTTTTTTTTTTTTTTTTTTTTTTTTTTTGGTACCCAGGATCAAACTAGGGACCTTGCATGTGGGTTTGAGGCAGGCAGAAGAACTACTGAGCTAAATACCTGGCCCTGGATTCACTTACCTTAAAAAAGAGGTTCTAAATTCACCAAAGGGAAATGAGCCTAATATGTGTAGATTCTTCTTTTACTTGCCCCTCATTTCATTAGATAGAAAGCTGGGTTCGTTGACATGTTTGGTAGAAAGTTGATTTCCTCTAGCTCTTGGGTGAGCAACATCAGTGTCTCAAACTGCCACTTTGTCAGCGGTGTCCTGCATACTAGGTGGGCAACTTAATTCTCTACTGAGCGATTGTGGATTCTAATGTGGAAGATAAATATCCAGCAGTGATGATATTGCAGGTATATGTAATGTAACCAGTGAATTTTCTAGCTGCCTTTGCAGCTGTTACATTGGAAATGGTAGTATAGTTCACTGTAGCAAGAAAAGTTATGCTGTGGGCACACACTTCAATCTCTGCATGCCAGTAATGTGTGATGCCTGATGGGTTCATTCACAGCCCACACAAGCTAATCCTGTCTGAAAGTTACTTCTTAGTTCATATTAACCTGAGAAATAGAGCTTTAAGAAAAGACCTCATCTTAAGTATACAGCCATATATCAATTTCTGTTCTAGAAGCTGTTAGTAATTATGTAAAATTTGGTTACAGAAGTGCAGTTTAGCTTCTCTCCAAGTTTACACTTATTTTTTACACCAGTTAGTTGAAAAAGAGCAGTTTGTTTCAGTATTTTTATGTTGCTGCCTTTTGCTAGTGTCATGAATAACATGTCAGAATCTCACATTTTATGACCACTTTTTTTGTTATATTTAAATTTTGGAAAAGATAAAGGAAAATACATCGTCTAGATTTGTAAAATACACAGTACATGAGGTAGTAATACTTTGGGGATTGAACTGGTAACTTGGGTTCAAACTTTTATCAAAATATTGTTGATACAAACATTAAATACTTCATCAACTACTTCAACTAAGTAAAGCCACTTAGTATCTTTTCTATTGAAACAGTGTAAGTTATATAATGAGCAATAAGAGTCAAGTAAGTTTCCTTAAATACTGAGTCACTAGGAGTGTTACATGATAATTATATCTAGTCAGAGGAAGACTCATCTATCAGCCAGGTAAGTGTTTCATTGTTTGGAGTTACCTTTAAGAGGAAACTATTACCAGGGTAAGTGCCCTAGGAAGGTTATTACAAGTCCATGGATTGTGATAATGTTATTACTGTTCTAATTGGTTGTGATCATTCCTCTTAGCTAGTGAAATCACATTTGTCAAAGGTGCTACTTTCCTAAATGCAACAACACTTAACTCCACCGGCACTTGAGCTGCACTGCTGAGGCACTGTAGGCTGAAGCACAGCAGCCAGCTGGCACACAGCCCATTTCCTTCCAGTGTGAGAAAGAAGAAAGAATGTTGGCAGGAGATACTTAAGGAGAGCCTTTTGTAAAAATCCCCAAAAGGATTTCTAGTCACTGTGAAATTGACATGACCTCATTTTTTTTTTTTTTTTTTTTTTTTTTTTTTTTTTTTTTTTTTTTTTTGGTACCGGAAGTCGAACTTAGGTCATTATGCTTGCAAGGTGGGTGACAGCACCACTGAGCTAAATCCCCAGCCCAATTTTTTTTTCTAGTGTTACATAAATATTCAGCAATGATTTTTTTTTTCTTTAACAATTTTTTTTAATGGCCTCAGTTTTTTTAAGTCATTTTAATTAATTAATTAATTAATTAATTTTTGAGATGGTCTCGCTATGTAGTTTGGGCTGACTTTGAACTCACTATGTAGTCTAGTCTTGCTTTGAATTCATGGCAGTCCTCCTGCCTCAGCCTCCCAAGAGCTGATTACAGCGGTGTACAACCATGCCTGGCCTAAAATGTCATTTTTTTGTACCGGGAATTGAACTTGGGACATTGTGCTTGCGAGCTAAATCCCCAACCCTGAAATGTCATTTTTAAACAGCACAGAGAAGGGGGAGTTGGTTGCTTTCTTACTAGTCTCATTGAAGCTGTGCTGGAAAGAATTTTTCTTGGTTTTGTTTTGTTCTGTTTTTTGGCCCATCAGTCTAACCTCTGACGCTGGGAGGCAGCTCTCTGAGCAGCTTCATGTGCCTTGTTTTTTAGGAAAATGCAACATGGCAGCAGCAATGGAGACAGAGCAGCTGGGTGTTGAAATATTTGAAACTGCAGAGTGTGAGGAGAATATTGAATCACAGGATCGGCCCAAATTGGAGCCATTTTATGTTGAGCGATATTCTTGGAGTCAGCTTAAAAAGTTGCTTGCCGATACCAGAAAATACCATGGCTACATGATGGCCAAGGCACCGCATGATTTTATGTTTGTGAAGAGGAATGATCCAGATGGGCCTCATTCAGACAGGATCTATTATCTTGGTGAGTATGGCATTACAGTTTTTCTTAATTAGAGTTTTTTGTTTTCTTTTTGAGACAGGGTCTCACTGTGTAGTTCAGATTGCCCTGGGAACTCACTATGTAGCCCAGACTAGTCTCGAACTTGCAGTGGTCCTCCTGCTCAGCCTCCCGAGTCCTGGGATTACAGATGTGCACCACCTCATCTGGTTTAAGTTACATTTTCTGAGAGGAAACATTTTCTGGAGTCAAATTTAAGGACAAATATAATTTTTTTGTTTTTGTTTTTGTTTTTTGAGACAGGGTCTCTCTATGTAGTTCAGACTGCTCTGGAACTCACTGTGTAGCCCAGGCTGGTCTCCAACTCCAAGTGATCCTCCTGCCTCAGTCTCCTGTGGGATTACAGGTGTGCACCACCACACCCGGCTCAGGACAGATATAATTTGCACTCACATTTTGATGAGTAAACTAGACAAGGTGGTGCCCACCTGTAATCCTAGCTACTAGAGAACCTGAGGCAGGAGGATTGCAACTTTGAATCCAGCCTGGGCAATTTAGTGAGACCCTGTCTCCCAATAAAAAATGAAAAAAAGGGGGCAGCACTGGGGTTGTAACTCAGTGGCCACTTCTTTGATCAGCTGTATGGGGCAAATGGGAGTGGGGTGTTGTTTAATAAATAAATGAATACATGACTTATTTCCATTAAAAAAAAATTCCTTTGGGGCCAGGGTATTAGCTCAATGGTTCTACCGCAGCTGCCTCGAAAGCACAAGGTCCTGCGTTTGATCCCCAGTATCAAAAAATAAGTAAATAAATAATTTTAAAAATCCTTTTAAATGCTGTTTTAATTTTGTTTTGTCTCATTAACTTTAGCAGATAACAAATGATGATTTTTTTTGGTTTGTTTTTTGTTATTTTGAGACAGGGTTTCGCTGTGTAGTTCAGCCTGGCCTTGAACTCACCTCGAATTCAAAGGTCGTCCTCCTGCCTCAGCCTTTCCAGTGCTGGGATTATAGGTGTGTACCACCATACCCAGCCTCAAATCATGATTTTTTTTTTTTTTTTGGTACTGGAGATTGAACTTGGGACCTTGCACTTGCAAGGTAGGCAGAATCACTGAGCTAAGTCCCCAGCCCTCAAATCATGATTTTAATCATGATCTTTTTTAAAAGTCAAAGATGCCAAAACTTCTTCCTTCTAACACTAGTTTAAAATGTCTCTCCTTTGAATGTCAAATTAGGATAACAAACAAAACTATTTCCTTTTTTTTTTGGTACCAGCGATGGAATTCGAGTCCTTATGCTTGCAAGGCAGGTGGCGGCAGCACTGAGCTAAATCCCTGGCCCTAGTTCTCATTCTTTTTTTTTTT
>NW_022974755.1:0-2216 GCF_012274545.1 Fukomys damarensis | reverse complement strand
CATGGGAACCTATGCCTCTGCAGAGTTGGTCTAAGGACTGACCCGATCAGGAGCTTTGAGAACAGGCGGGGGAGTGTCATGTGGGTGTTTCAAGGGTGCCCGCAGGGCTACCTTCCTTCCTGGGTCTGTTGTCGTGCAGGCCGGGAGTTCACGCACAGGCTGGGAGGTCGTGCGCCTGCCGCTCCAATGGCTGTTCCTCATGACTGAGACTGAACACAATCTACAAGGCCTAACTTTAGTTTCCTTACCCTCAGGGTTGAACTCCACTCAGTTCTATTACAGGTTTCCCCTGCCCTTTCTTTAAAGATGTTCAAAGTTGGGAGCTCAGAAAACTACCCTTCATGGGAACCTATGCCTCTGCAGAGTTGGTCTAAGGACTGACCCGATCAGGAGCTTTGAGAACAGGCGGGGGAGTGTCATGTGGGTGTTTCAAGGGTGCCCGCAGGGCTACCTTCCTTCCTGGGTCTGTTGTCGTGCAGGCCGGGAGTTCACGCACAGGCTGGGAGGTCGTGCGCCTGCCGCCGGGTGATCGCAGGCAGGCAGGCAGCTGAAGAAACCCCCTCCGGGGTCTTTGGGGCCTTCCTGTGTCTCTCTAATAATGAATTTAACTGTGCTGTATACTTAAAAAGTATCAATAACCACAATAAAAATAAAATTGAATTAAAATAAAAATAAAATGGTTACCATAATAGTTTCTCTAGTGTGAGAAACTGAAAGTGTAAATAAGAATCAAAATGTATAGTAGATAATTTGAAATCAGAAGAAAAGGTCCAAAGGAGAAGGGAATGTGGGAGAGCTGGGGGAAAGGAAACAAAGGAAACAAAGTCTTTGTGAATGGGGCGGGTGGAGGGGTTTAAATGAGGGCAGGGGAATGGGAAAATATATGAGAACCAAGATATATCATGTAAAGGTACAAATTCTCCAAGATGAATGTCATCATATTGTACACCTGAAATGTACCAATAACCTTAATTTTTAAAATTTGCAAAGGGCACCCTAAGCTTGAATAACTATGAAGCTCCATTTTTCTTAAAATTACAATTTCCTTGTCTCCTTTCTTCCTATCCTTATTCCCTCTATCCCATCTCACTAGCAGCAAGAGTATGTAAGAAGCTTTGGAATTAGGGCAGAGCATCGCAGTAACATTCTGGAAACTACAGGAGTTTTGAGGTAAGCCAAAGCTAGAGGCAAAAAAGAAATTGGGTTAGAATTTGTATAATCAAAAGTTAAAACACAAAGGGATTTTACAGGACATTTTTCTGGAATTTAAAAATTATCAAGTAAAATATAGAGTCAGAAAAAGGATTTTATACACAGGCTTGATAAAACCAGATTTTATTTATAAGGTTCATCCCTGCTGTTCCTACAACTTGTTAACAGTGGAGCATGCAGTGCTTGGAAGTAGTATTCCAAGAGAACACTGGAAGACTATTGCAAGAGTTCTCACAGTGGACAATATAGCTGCACAGGAGACTAACAGTAAATAAACGGGAGATAGAAAATTTCAGTGGTATCAGAAGGGAAACATGACAGTGTGATGAAGTTTGCATATTTAGCCACAAGGTGAGGAGGGTATTTGAGGATATTTCCTAGCTTCTGCATACAAAACTTATATGGTGCTTTCCTGGAGGAGCTCTTGATTTGAGAGCCATTTTATGAGTGTAGACAGAGAGACTACGAAGACCAAGGACAGGCTTTCTCTCTTAAATGAAAGATAAACCATTCCAAATTTATTATAAAGGACATGCATGAGCCAGTAGAAGCTTAAAATTATTCTATCAGAACTGTATCGGCAATAGATTAGAAGAATGATTAAAAGCAAAAACATGCCCTAAAGAATTAAACAGAGAAAAAAATATTCAAGGAAAACAAAAGAGGCTAAAACTCAGTGTGTGCCTAGCTTCCAGGAAACTGAAGGATGCGATAGATTTCTAGGTCTGAAGTTTGGTGGGGGACTTGTGAGAAAAGAGGCTCATACATCACTTATTGGTCTTACCTAAAGGAAAACACAGTATTTTTATATCTTGCAGACTAAAAGCAGTTTTATCATTTTGAGCTCCATGCCCATTAAATGCAGAAGTTAATGTCTACTGTCACATAGATGCTGGAAGACAGCAAAACTATTCTTGGTAATTTCATTGTAATAGGATGAGTTCCAGGTCCCTGAGAAAAACATTTCCTCTTTGTATGAGCAGCAAGATGCCTTTGAAAACTTT
>NW_022974754.1:17723-18717 GCF_012274545.1 Fukomys damarensis | reverse complement strand
GGGGAAAGACGGATCAAAGTTGGCCTTGGGACTGGAACTGTTGGCCCCATTCCCAGAGGTCTGGGGACAGTCTGACTTCCAGTGTCCCTTTTGTCCAGAGGCTGGATACAGCCTGAGTGGGGGAGCTGAGGTTTTGGCCCAGTGTCCTTCAGTATTCATTTGAAACATGGTCTTGGAGGCTCTAAGGAGACCTTATTAGGGCTTCCTTTTTTTTTTTTATTATTATCTTGAAGGACAGATAGCAGCTGGTATTTAACTTGTTTCTGTTTCATCATTTCCTTGTCTTTATTTTTAAAGACCTTGAGGTCTGCCTCAGTGAGATCTGTGACCCCTCCTCTAATTTTTGGAATTTCTTTTTGATATCTGAAGAGCATTGGGAAATAAAGTGTGGGTAAGTACAACTTTCCTGCCTCTGAATCAGGATCTAGAATGGTGTATTTTAGAATGGCTTCTGTGAATTTGTTCATGAAGGCTGCCGGATTTTCATCTAGTTTTTGAATGATTTCTTGACTTTTATCATAATTTATTGCTTTAAATGCAATGTTTTTCTTTCCCTCTATCAAATGGGAGATAAAAAGGGACATACTGTTGAAGTTAGGGGAGTAAGCCTGATAATTCCATTTAGGGTCTTTGTCAGGCATGGTAATGATACCAGCCACATTGGGTTTGGGTCTCACACATGGAGAGTCTGAAAAAGCCATGGCACAAGCCCAGATGCATGTCTTTTTTTCAGAGGCGGTGATAGAAATGAGGATAAAATTAACATGTTGCCAAGTAAACCTGTAGGAGTGGGTGAAAGGTTAGAATTTCTTGGTTTAATGAGCAGGGTCTGTGGTGTAGGATCCTAGATATTTTCCAGTTGGGGAGAGGACAGAAGAGAAAAGGGAACATGGATGTGTACAATGGCTTTTGCTCTTCCAACTCACAGTGAGTGAAGATAGAGAATGCCAGAGGTGAGAGGGAGAGAGAGGGAGAGAGAGGGAGAGAGAGAGGG
>NW_022974754.1:1900-17154 GCF_012274545.1 Fukomys damarensis | reverse complement strand
AGAGAGAGGGGGAGAGAGAGGGAGAGAGAGGGAGAGAGAGGGAGAGTCGGTATGCACGAGTGGGCAGTGAGTGGGGGAAAGGATGGTAGAAAGGGAGAAGAGGTAGAATGAGAGGAAACCTCTGATGGCAGAGTTGGGAAGACTGGAGGAAAGTGAGGGTGGGACGAGGTGAAGATGAAGAAGAAGGGGCTGAATGTTGAGGGACGTGGGGGTGGGGGTGGATGGTCAGAGGGATCAAATTGAAGTGTGAGCACAGAATAAGAGTCAAATCTAGACTGATCATGAAGGAGGAGAATTTGGAATGTAGTACAGGATTAGCAGAGTGAAGAGTGACTGGGAAGATGGAAAATGCCTGTACATAAGGGTCTTCTGACCACTTGACCTTGCTCTGAATAAAGTTATCTAGATGTTGAAGTACTTAGGATTCAAAGGTGCTATGCTCTGGCCACCAGTGACTATTATCTGATTGATAGTATGGCCAGTTAGTGTTTCAGAGGAAGATAAATAGTTTTGGTTTGATATTTCTCCCTCCCAGGTAAAGCGTTCTTAGATATTTAAAAAGCAAAAACAAAGGTTAGTGTTTGGGCAGTCAGAAGGCTGAGCCGGAGTTGCCTGGAGTCCAGTGGTTGGGGTCTCTAGACCAAATGAAGAGAAGACCATAGAGACACGGGTGTCCTTGAATAATCCCAGGGAAATAGTGGCCACTAGCAGGAAACCAATATCTTGCATCTCCTCAGGGACCAGGCCAAGGGGACAGTGACCCAAGCCTAGGAGGACCAAGACCTAGTGATAAGATTTATGGACAGATGGATGGAAGGAAGGGGCAGGGTCCTCTGGAGGAGACCTAGAGACTCTCTGGACTCCTAGCAGTTGACTTCCTGGATCAGAGACAATGGCCAGTGTTGTGTGGATGGATGACAGCAGCAAGGGTGACCTTATGTATTGGTAATCTCACAAAGGCCTCCCAGGTTTTAGCACCAAATATTAGGTTAATTTAAGAGCTAAAGACTACCAATCAAGGCAGAAGCAGTAGCACAACAAGTAGAGTAGTATTTTGGGAGTCTGAGGTTGACTTCCACTGGGCCCCGAGAGGCAACGCAGAAACTTTTAAGCTGGGGTAGGGGATGGAGCTTGGGCTGGGAAGTGGAGTGAGGGATGGAATGAAGAAGTCAATAGGCCTTAAACATAGAACAGAAGTAAGTCTGCTGAGGTGCTTTAAGTTAACAATGCCCATCAGGGCAAAGGCCCTGCTGGGGTTTAATCCTCAGTACTGCAGGGGAGGAAAAAAGCCTGTGTTATGTCACAGGCTGTGATCCCAACAATCTGGAAAGCTGTAGCAAGAGAATGGCCATCGACAGCCCAGAGAGATGGTCTTAGCCTCTTAGCAAGTCCTTGTCACAAAATTTAAAAAAAAAATTAAAAAGGACTGGAGATGAATCTTAGTGCAGAGACCCTGGGCTCAGTGGCCAGTACAGGAAAACAAAAAGCAAAAGCAAAAAATTCTTTGAGTAACTATGCTATCATTGCAGAATTGTGACCAAACCACTGAACTTCAGCCCTCAGTCTCTGCGTGCTAGTGGAGGAAAGGGGTACCTACAGACATCTCCCTAAAGAATCTAAAGGTGGTGAGGCCTTAGTCACATGGAGGCAGCATCATGTCTTCAGAGAAAGAAATCCAATTTCTGAGGCCTGAAATGATCCCAGGTGGGGACCTTGAGTGAATTGTTAAGGTTGTGCCCACCCCAAGGCAGAGAGTGCACCATAGTATCTAGGACCTGTGGTCTGTTCTGGATGTCCCGTTCCTGAGATGTCTCAAAAATCCCTTCTGGGCTATGTGAGAAAGGTGAGGTCTTGACTGATAATAGAAAACAGGTGGTACATTAACAACCACTTGCCCATATAAAGAGTAGACCTGAGGGCTGTGAGAATAACAAGTAGCTGACAGAGGAAGATCCAAAACGTTCTTCCCTTGCTGTCAGCAAGGTCCTGGGAGACCAACAGGACAGATGACAGCCTGAGGAGATGTCACATTTCCTTCTGACCTCTCAGGGAAATGTGGGTTTTGTTAGTATACAACTGGATTCTGTCAGGTCCACAGGAGTAATGCTGGGTTTCCAGAGGTTTCAACAAAACATGTCTGAAGGAAAAGACACCACATGCACTTATGTGGTCTCACAGCTCATGTGGAACTCTGGATACTTTTCAGCAGAAATATCCAGAAGAGACACTCACTCACTGTATTTTGGGGGAAGGAGATTTTATGGTGGGAGGGTAAGCTCAGGTCAGGTGCATAAATCCAAGGCGCTCTGAGGACTCAGTCAACCTGACCCAGAAGAGCATCTGAACCACACACTGTGAAATAAAGGATCAACCTGAGCCTCTACACAAACTCTTTGGTCAACTCTGGAAAGAACATGGGACAGGAACACACAGGTCAGGTAACTTCATGTTGTCCCTTTTTTTTTTTTCTTTTAGAGGAGTGAGGGCTTCAGTGTAAGGGTGCATGACCAAGATCATCCGACAGAGAATTTGCAGGTGCTTGAGGAATTTAAGGTAAGAACTTTCAGTTTTTGTTTGTTTGTTTTTGGTACTGAGGATTGAACTTGGGATCTTGCCTTTGAGAGGTAGGCAGCGGCACCACTGAGCCAAATCCCTGGCCCAAGAATTCTTGATTTAATTGTGATACAGCCCCTCAGCTCAGAACACAGATGGCCCCACCATGTACATCCATGTCGCCTATTGTGGGATGTTAAGCTGTTCCATGGCCCGCATGGCTTAAGGGGCCACAGAGTGAGAAAGGATGTTGGGAGATTCAGAAAAGACAGAGAGATAAGGTGGGGCCAGGTGGAGCTCTAACTCCTGATGGGAGGAAAAAGACCACCAAGCAACCACAGCAGTGTTTATTTATAGTGGTAGAGATAAGAGAAATGCAGGGGGTGGAAAAAAGGGTTGGTCTATAACCGGAGCCAGGACGTCATGCTTGATGGTTTTCTGATGAATGGGTGGGGAGGAAGGCAGTCCTTTTCTCAGCTAGGCCTTGCTCCACCAAGCCCTCTTGTCACCTGTTCTCCCTCGGGGCCTTGCCTCATCTGTGGGAAGAGGCGAGTTAGGCCTGGCCATAGTGATCTACAGCGCAAAACTCCCAGCAAAGCCACACATATGTAATATTGCATCAGTTCCTCCTAGTTTTTCTTTAAGAGGTGAGTCTTTAGCATAAAGAAGGGATAGTAGGCCAGCAAAGAGAGAGATTCATACAGGAGCAGGATCCAATGTGTAGACATTGCGTAAAGACTGAGAAGATATTTATTATAGTAGACTTGGGACCCTCATAACTCCACTCTGGCTCTGCATTAGAACCTCCTGGCAGGAATGGTCAGAATTTCTACACTCATTTGATTTTCATGTGTCTCAGGGAAGTGAGTGTCTTGGTATCAAAGGCAGCCTCAGGTCAACATAAGAGTGAGTGTCTAGGAAGCAAGGAGAGTTCGAAGACTGAAGCTATCATCCACCTAAGTACAAAAGAGGCCCAACATACTCCATTGCTGCTCCCAGTTCGGGGTGTCTCAGGCAGGCATCTCCTGAAGAGATGTTCCTTCCTTCCCTTCCTGGGCTTCCAGGGAGGGCAGTATTTCGCTGTGTAGAGACCACATCACATCAGGTCAGCTGCAGAATGAGTCAGAAAGCCTGCCAAGATCAGAGTGAGGACCCTGAAGAGGTGTGAGGAGTCTACCTACTCTTACGCAGAGGTCTTCCTTTCGGTGTGAGCACTGGCAAGCCAGTTTTAGTAGGTACATGAGATGTCTTATCCCTTCCTTCCCAGATGTCTTATGGATGTGATGCCACTTTCTAGCAGAAGTGACTATAGTTATCAGAATTGGGGTCTGTAGCTCCATAGGGAAGGATTAAACACTGACTGAGGGCCCAGGGGAGCAGCTTTTCAGAAGATGGCATCTGATCATTCCCTGCTTCGTTGTGCTTTGAGCTGCAGAAAGCATTGGGCAAGCCAGTCAGGCTGTGCTATCTCTGTATTTCATGCAAGGTAAATGTCGGTTTACAAAGGCTTGGGTCTGAAGAAGTGATAGACATTGGTACCTTGGTTTATGAACTTGATTTCTTTTACAATTTAAGGGGAAATGACTCATTTGTGTTTGTGTAGGGAAGATGGTTGTGGTCATGTTTGTCACCTGGTGCAGAGTTTGTGAATGGAAGCAAAATTTTGCTGAACACTTTTGTTTGCCAACCAAATTATTTGCAAACAGAAGTATTCATGAACTGAAGTATTACTGTGCACCCCAAAAAGTTGCATGACACAAGGGAAAGCCCCAGAGTCAGGATGACATAACACAGCTGAGAACAGAGTGATCCCAACAGAACTCAGGCTTGCCATAGCCCTTGGGAAAACTGAGACAAGTGTGGTCACACGTGCTGTCGCTGACTCTTCCTGGTCAGAATGACATAAGTACTTAGTAAAAGTCAGCAACATCAGTTCGGAGGACAGAATGAGCGTCACACGAAGTAAAGAGCTGTGGTGTTGACCTTCACAGCACAGTGATGAGCGCTCTACACAGTGTAAGTGAGAATTGACGTACTGGCTACAATCTCCTGTTCTTTCCATTAGAGGATCCGGGCATGAATGGCTCAAAGTCTCACCAGCTCACTTCATGCACTGGTGTTTTAGGGAAGTGGTGGTGTTGGTATAAATGTTGCTTGTTGAGAATCCAGTATATGTGGTGCCCAGGAAATGTCAAGAGTGTATATGGAGACTTGGAGAAAGGACTGAGAAAAATCTACCACAGGCAGTGGGTTACCAAAGTACCCTGACGACTTTATCAAGCCAGTGAGCCGTAGGCAGCTTTCAGCTGAACAGTTGCCCACAGCATTACTTCTGGGGAGTTTTCAGTCAGGATTGCTTGTCACAGTGTGCGATTGTGGTGGCACAAAGGATGAAAAAAGATTGCTCAGAGATGAGACTCGGTTCAGTCAGTCAGGCGGGCAGAGGGGCTCTCTCAACCAAGAGCACCCAGTGTTAGGGAGACTCCTAGGAGCAGCAAGGAAGCTGAGAGCTCTCTGGCTTTTATTCAGAACAACAGTGTAAGGGAAAGAAAAGCAGAAAGAGAGCAGTCTGAGCAAGGAACTGTCTCAAGGCTGGGCAGCTTTCTTGGGGAAAGGAGGACAACGGCCAGATACAATATGCCTCCCTAATGGAAAGCTCTTCTTTCTACCTGTTCTCTTCTCGCAGAGCCTGTGAAAGCCTTCTCACAGTGCTTTTGTCCTGCAGTTTAACCATTCACTCCTTGGCCAAGTCCCCCAAGTTGTTCTTGATCCATACGCCAGTGTCATACCTTATTAGCAGACAAAAGTGCGTAGATCCCGTCAGTGGTTCTGGTAAGGGCCTGGAAGCAAATGCACAGCTCTCCCCCGAACAAAGTGTTCTCTACCATCGAGCCCTTGAGATTGCTCCAGGGAGGTGCCAGTGGTGGTGGATACACAGTGTCACTCCTCCATTTATTCACAGGCAAGGAACACGGAGACCTGCCTTTGTAGATAGAAGATAAAGAGTTGCTTGAGAGTGGTTAGGTCTGAAGGTCTGTGGGAAGCTAAGGCGGGAACTATAAATGATCACCTACTACAAAAGAGTTGGATTCCAAAGAATCCATCCTAGCATTATTTTTTGTCAAGCCAGTGAATAGGGAAGGGTTTGAGTTACAGGAGACCCCTCACTAAATCATGCAGTGTCTTGGGAAGGCACCACAATGGTCAGAGGGGGTAAAAGTAACCTCATTAAATGGTCGTCCCTCCTGCCTGGATACAAATTGTATCTCCTACACAATCGACCACCTTCCTCAGTCATGAAGCAGAGGGTGACACAGAGCCCAACACAACTGTCTCCTGTGATTCCTGAGTATCCTCAAGTCATATAGCTGGCAGGGCTCTCGGCAGGATTATTACTGCTTCCTTCAGGTTTTGGGGGCATAGAAAGCAGGAGCATCAGAGCCTAGAGAGGCCTAATAGCACTCTTTTCAGGTAAAGCCTTTTGGAAGAAGCTTCCATCAGAGCCACTATAGTTGAGCAGTAATGCTGAGGACACTGACATCCTCCCTTTCTTCCTTTCTCCCTTAGGGAGTGATTCTTCATTGCTCACTCTGTGGACTTTCCACCCTCCTGCCGTTCACTCACATCGTCATGTCTCAGTATCAGGCAAATCTAGAGGATGAAGACCTTCCCAGAGGCAGTGAGGCCGAAGGCCTAAAGACTGCACAGGTCTGCTCCGCTGAGGAAGAGAAATTTGCTGCCTCCTCCCAACCTCTTGTTCCCAGTTCTCTGAAGGAGGCACCTATGGCTGAGACGCCCAATACTTCTGAGGGTCTTCAGCATTTCTGTTTGTCTCTGAGCAATTCTGTGGAGGCTGTTAGTAGCCAAGGAAATGAGCAGATCTCAAGTACCAGACAGGCTGCAGCGGCCCCTGGGAATGTGCCCCGCAGTGCTGTGGATGAGAAAGTGTCCTTCTTAGTGAGTTTCATGCTGCTCAAGTATCAGATGAAAGAGCCAATAAGGAAGGCAGATATGTTGAAGATTATCGTACAAGAGGATGAAGCACAAGAGGATGAAGCACACTTCGCCCAGATCTTACTGCGAGCCTGTGAGCGCATGGAGATGATCTTTGGCTTAGATGTGAAGGAAGTGGATCCCATCAGCCACTGCTACGGTGTCTTCATCAAGCTGGGCCTCACCTACGATGGGATGCGAAGTGGTGAAGAAGGCATGCCCAAGACTGGGCTCCTGATGCTTGTCCTGGGTGTGATCTTCATGAAGGGCAACCGTGCCCCTGAAGAGGAGATGTGGAAAGCGCTGAATCTGGCAGGGATGTATTCTGGGAAAAATCACTTTCTGTTTGGGGAGCCGGGGAAGGTCATCACCAAAGAATTTGTGCAGGAAAAGTATGTGGAATACCGGCTGGTGGCCAACAGTGATCCTCCGCAGTATGAATTCCTCTGGGGCCCAAGAGCCTATGCTGAAACCAGCAAGATGAAAGTGCTGGAGTTTTTGGCCAAGGTTCTGGGGGTTGACCCAGGTCATTTCCTGTCTCAGTATGCCGAGGCTCTTCTAGAGGATGTCGAGAGAGCACTAGCCAGTGTCCAAGTCATTTCTCATCTCATTAGGCAGAGGCTGTGCTAGAAGATGTCGAGAGAGCACTAGCCAGTGCCTCTCTGAGAGCTGCTTCCTGGTCCACTGCAAGTTACTGTGCAATGGGCAGTAGTTTCTCTTACACCTAGTCAAGTGAGAGGTGGATTTTTCACTTATTGTTCCTAGAATAGCTAGTTTGCTGGAGGAGAATGCTAGTATTGAAAGAATGTAGGTACCGGTACTGAGATGGGTCTGACAGAAAGACAGAATACATCATTCATATGTTAGTTTTCGTTGTGCAATCTGACAGTTTATTGTGTTTTTTTTAATTGAGTTTATTGGTACATTTTAGGTGTACAGTATTTTTATATTCATTATTGGGATCTTGTACCTCTACATGACAGGTCTTGATTCTCATTTTTTCCCCTTGTCCATTTTTGATGGTTGTATTTTTCAACAAATGTTCTTTAGAAGAGATTTAGTTGCAATATCTTGAATATCCAAGTGATACTATTCACACATCATGCCATTTGTGAGACTAATATGATCATTTCTACATGATAAAACAACATCTAAAAGCATCAGTTTTATATGGTCACATGGAATATAACAAAACATTGAATTTACATAGATATTTCTTTGGAAATATGAAAAAGCTCAGTCTTAATGTGCCTGGTGTCAATTGAACAAAGTAGAAATTATAAAAGTTACCCACTTTTCTTATTCCTTTTAGTCTCTTGTTCTGTAAAAATAAGTAACTTATTATGCGTGGCTATGTTCAGTTATTTTATATAGTTTACGAGAAATAAATCTTAATAAATTACTTTCTGTGGTTATTGGTTCCATGTTCTCCAAACCTGCATTATGTACTTACTCTGGGAAAGCAGTGCACCTCTTCTGGGGATCCTAGGGTCAGGGGAACTGAGAAGACACGTGTGGAGTTTTAATTTAAGAGCAACAACTACCTTATGGAGATGAAGATACGTCTTCTAATATCCAATGACAAGCAGAAAGAAGGTACATATGGGGAGGGGGGGATGGGAAAAGTCCATAGCAGTTTCCCTGTGAGTGTTTGCTTACAAGCATTTGCTTGCCACATCTGAAAACTTCACATTCTTTAAAGGACCTCAGTTTTAGTTTAAGCTGGTCTGTGCGTCAGATGAGGCTGAAGGAATGGGGAGCAGGGACTACCCTCGCAAACTGTATTTCTCAGATTTTAATACCGGAAGCCTGTTGTGAAAATTGTTTATCAGTGTTCCCTGTCGATCATGGGTAATTCTGGGAGGATTCTCACCTATGCCGCAAATGGTAGACATTCTCCTCTCCTCTTCAATACAGTTGATCAGTACACAAATGGAATGTTTTATTCACATTATCTCCAAGGGTTTTTTGAGGAATAAAGATGATGCTCCTTGAGATTGGTTACTAAAATTCAAGTGTGAGTGGGGATGCATTACCATAACCCAGGAGAGGCCATGCTCAATTCATTCAGGGCAGTTGGGGGTGGGTACTGGATATTGAACCCAGGGCCTTCTTACTAAGCTTCATCCTCAGCCCTTTTTGTTATTTTTGAGTCAAGATCTGGCCAAATTGTTACATGACCCAGGGTGCACTAAAACTAATTTACCCTCCCAACTCAGCCTCCCAGAGTGCAGAGATTACAAGCCTGCACCACCACATCCCCCTTAAAAGGGAATTCTTTGTTGCTTATCTTGCTTGTAATTTGACAAGCAATAAATAAGGGCAAACATTTGGTGGAGGGGGTGAAATGAATAAAAGCAGGATTTGGACTGAAGGACAACTTTGAGCAAGGAAAGGCTTTGGAATTTCTGCAAGATTTCAGTCATACTACTGAAGAAGGCAGCCTTAAACCTGCATTAAATACTGAATGTTGAGGGCAAATGTTATAATTTTACTTGCTGATGATAATTCAGTCTGACTTGAGAGTTCAGGCCCTGTAGCATTTTATTTTCTGAGAAAGCCTGTATTTAGATCATATACAGAAGTAGATTTGAAGTCAACATAATCAAAGCAATAACTGCTCTTCAGCAGAAACTTAACATATGCCAAGCAATTTGCCATCTTTATATACTTTACATGGTCCTAGAAGATAGGATTTTGTTTGTTTGTTTTTGATACAGGGGATTGAACTTTGGATCTTGTGCTTGTGAGGCAGGCAACAGAACCACTGAGCTAAATTCCTGGCCTAGAAGATAGGAATTACCAAAACACATTGACACCCTGGTCATAGTGCTTGTGATCCTGTGCTCTTTTACATTATCTGATTGTCAGTGCTGGGACTACACCTCTTTCTTGAGTTCATCTAGAATTGCCTCTCACCTGGAGTTACACCTCTGTCCCTGGACTGATTTCTATTGTAACAATTCCTTAATGACTCTCAGAATGTAAAAGGAAACATGCTGTGTGTGACCCATGAATTTAAAGCAGGATTAAAGACAGCAAGGTGAAATAAAATTCAAAGACAGCTTCAGGTTTATCTGTGGGACTCATTTGGCTAGAACACTGCTTCCCCTTCTCCCAAGATTTCTTGAGAACTGCCTGTGTCTCTGTTCTGATATTTTGCTCATACCTTGCATTACGGCACGTTTCTCTTGGTTGTCTACCACGTGCCCTGTTATTCATACTAGAATCTGACTTGCGGGCCTTCAGCACACCCTCCTGTGCAGGTTGTATGCTGTTCTCATGGGGAGAAACAGTGCAGAATCTTCTGTCCTCTTCCTTCATGGCCCACTCCCACTCTTGTCAGTCTCACTCTTCCTACCGCTGTTCCTCTGATGAAAATCATGTTCCAGTTAGAAGATAAATTTAACAGAGAAATTGAAGCATGACCTCACTCTCAGAAAATAGTTTTCCAGAAATCTGGTGAGTATAGTCTGTTTTGCTGTATCACTGGGAGGTGTGATGCTGAAGTTGGAGAGTGTATGGAAGACACAGAGATATTTGCAGTGGAACTTGCATGAAGTGGTACCCCAGCAACTGGTTACTGATCCCACAGATCTATGATCGAGCTTACCCGAGCAATCGAATCCAATAAATAAACTGAGTGTTCTATACATGTCACCTCCAAGGAGTTTCCAAAAAGAAGGATGTCTCCTGAGATTGGTTTCCTAAAATCTCCTGGGGTGAGTGTAATGTGCCAAGGCCATGGAGAGACAGCACTCATTTCATTCAAAGAAAAATGCAACAGGTTCTCCTCATTGCAATTTGGCAAACAATAAGCTAAGGGCAGTTATTTTGTCAGGGTGTTAAGAATGACAAAATGTGAGTGGAAGAACCTGTGGTAACTTAGGAAGCCTCCATCCATGGAAAAGTGGTACGGCAGAGAACACAGAACTCCCTGGGTAACAACTCTCATGTGTATGTTTTTGTGAGTTTGCCAGAGTTCTTGAGGTAAAGAAACCTGTTTTATTGGCAGACATGGTATCTTTGTTCAGCAAAGACAGAAGTACTTTAACATATTTCCATTGTGTCTTTTCTGACTTACAAGCCAGGGGGGAAATCCTGTTTTTCTTTTTCCCCTTCCCTATGGGTACAACACTGTTGGGTGTGTTCCGTCATCCTGAAGATAGTAGAAATTTAGACTTTGACCACGAAGCAATAGGAAGTAGCAAATCGTCACCCTCTTAAGATTTTAGAAATTATCCTATAGCTCTGAGCAGAAAGATTTTGTCATATTTGTATTGAAAATGTATCCCAAGAGGCCTGCTAATTGGATTTTGGGGATTGCTCTGACTCAAAGTCAGTGGGGCCAGCTGACCATGGACTGAAATCTCTGAAACCATGAACCAAAAGACATCTTTCCTCCTCCAAGTTTACTTTCTCAAGAATTTGGTCACAGTGACGAAAACCTTCCTAATGCACGTCTGATTGGATGTGATATATCATAACAATGCAAAAGATCAACAAATCATGGTGATGCATGCCCGTAATGCTAGGAATCACATAGGCTGAGGCAAGAGAATCTAAATTCACCCCAGGACTGCATAACAGCTTACTTAAACCAAGTCTGAAAATAATAAAATTAAAAGTTAGAAATAAGTGTTTTTACAGGTAGCTCTGTGTAACAGTGCGGGATCAATACCCAACACAAACATGGGATTTTAGTGCTTAGGCCCACTGTATAGGATCATTAAAAAAAAATCGATAATAACCTGAATGTGAAGATAATGCTCAAAACAGAAGAACACAGCATGACAGGATGCTAAAAAAAAAAGTTTGAAAAATTTCAAAGAATTTGACTTTGGAAACTGAGCCTTGAACTGATCAGCCATAAAGAATGAGAAATTTGGGCTGGGGATTTAGCTCAGTGGTGCCGCCCCCTGTCTTGTAAGCACAAGGTCCCGAGTTCAATCCCCGGTACCAAAAAAAGAATGGGAAATTAGATTCATTCATAGGAAAATGGATACATATTGAGGATATACTCCTCAGTGAAATAAGTAAGTCACACATGTATAAAACTATAAGGGTACATAAGATCCTAATGATATAATTGACAGTGTGAAATAGGAGGAAAAGGGCTAAAGGTGTAGGGGAAGTGGATAGGGGAAATGTAATAAGGGAAAAAATATGAGAAAATGAAAAAATGGAAATAAAGTATTTGTAAATAGGAAAGGGAGGAGGGGGTGAAGAGAAGGCTGGGACAAGGGGGAAAAATGACGACCAAGACCTGTCATGTAAAGGTACAGGACAGGATCCCAATGATGAATGTAACTGTACTGTATACCTAAAATGTATCAAAGAGAGAAAATAAACCAAACATACATTCTACCAGTTAGTCTGTTGGAGACATACTCTGTAAAGTGCAGGGGAGGCTGCAAGTGCTCCTCCGTATCCAGTGTTTTTCTCCTTCTTGGGTTTAGGGAGAGATAAAAGTGTTCTTTTAGTTACAAATAACCACATGACTAGGCCTTGCAATTTATACATGACTCAAATAATAGCTCTCATTCCAGGCCAAATGTTTGATGTGCACTTTCTCACCTCCCGTCCTTTTCTCTCCTTCATCAGCAAATACAGAGATCATATGTTTCAAAGCAGAACTGCTAGCAGAAAGCAGTGCAGACTCTTCCTTGTCTGTCAGCACAGAATGTCTGCCAATGCTCATGTGTGATATTACTGTCCTCAGGCAGGCTGGTGCTTCCAGCCAATCTTCATCAGATGTAGAAGTTGTATCACTCATAGGTAAGTCTAGATTATGAAAACATGCAAATATCCCAAAAAACAAGCTAATGTGTCAGATGCATGAAAATTGAAATGGGAAGTCTGTGGAAAACATGCAAATACTTAATTTTGATAGAGAGTATTACACATTTAGAATATATATGTTCACTTTCATGATTTACTTTTTTTCATTCGGAATAGTTACCTGGAGATGAACTCAAATTGCTGCCTGTACCATTTTTATATTGTTTTCTCTTACGGCTTGGTGTGTCTTATGCAAAACAGACTTTTCCTGTTTCTTCTTAGTGGTACTGGGGAACAAACCCAGTGACACTCTACCAGTGAGTTGCTACCTGGCCCCTGTTATTTAACTTTTCGTGTGCATGCAGGGTCTCCCCAAGGTACCTGTCTAGCCTTGAGCTTGCTATCCTCTTACTTCATCCTGCAGTGTAGCTGGGATAACAGATATGCGCCGTAAGCTTCTGACTAATGGTCTTTCATCCATTCAAATAGACATGGAGCATTCGGTTTTCTCCCATGATCTGGTCTTTACCCAAAAAGCTGCTATGAACATGCACATGCAGTTTTTGTGTGTGTGCCTGCAAGACTAGCATCTTGCTACTTGTCCTGGGTGTGATCTTCATGAAGGCAGGTGTGCCACTGAAGAGGAGGTCTGGGAAGCCCTGAATCCGACAGAGTTGTATGCTGGGCAGGAGCACGTTCTTTATGGGGAGCCCAGGGAGCTCATCACCAAAGACTTTGTGAAGCACAAGTACCTGGAGTACCAGCAGGTAGTCAACAGGGATCCTGTGCAGTATGCGCTCTTGTGGGACCCAGAGCCCATGGGGAAACCAGTAGGATGAAAGTCCAGGAGTTTTTGGCCGAGGGTCACAGGACTGACCCGAGTGCTTTCTCAGCTGGGTGTGTAGAGGCTGTGATAGAGGAAGCACAGAGAGTGCCATCCAGAACTTCATTCACAGCTGCTTCCAGTTCAGGGCCACTCTAAGTTCCAATACCCGGGATAGCAGTTTCTACCAAATCTGATCACATCAGAGCGAGAATGTTCACTTATTATTCCAAGAGGGTATTTATTTAGTTTGTTCCAATAAATGCCAGTTTTCAAAGACTGTACGTACTGTGCTCAATCTAAAGAGGAACCAGAAAATACCATCTGTGCATTTTTTTTTAACCTGTAATCTGGCTGTGTATATCTTTGGAAGGTTGCATTAATTATTCTAATATTTTTCATTTAAAAGAGATTTAATACTCTCTGTCAATGCTTGATGTTATTAAGGTTTTTTTTTCCTTCAAATTTGGAAACTGAAGTTTTGTTAATCTTTGCATACTTGATGGCATCTATCTCAGTACTGATTGGGCAATTAGAGGGAGAATTCTGGACTAGTTTCAAATTTAGTTTGCATCCTCAGGAAGTATGGCCTTCAAATAACCCTTTTTCACACAGAATGGCTGCATCCAAGCACGCCATACCTTTCTTGTCTGAGGGCTCGTGTCTGCTCTGTTTGGAGATCCTAACTGAGCACGTAACTCTCCCTTGTAACCACACAATGTGAGCCATCCTTCAAGATTACCTTGGAGAAGGCAAATTTATGCTGTCCCTTCTGCCTCCTTCTGATCACTTTGTGGGCTCAGTGCAACTGAATACATCCCCACTTCAATATGGAAATGTGGGAAACAATTCAAAGGCACTATCCCAGTGCATGCTGCTCTTGCTGGCAAGGATTTCCACTTGTTGAATACATGTGTGGGGGGCTCCCTGTCTTATTCTTGATCTTAGAGGAAAACCTTCAACTGTTTTCATTGACTATCATACAAGTTTGGGTCAGCTTTCCAAGACACAGTACCCAACATCCACAACTTACAGGAGGAGAGTTCTAATTTGGCTCATGGTTTCACAGGTTTCAGCCCAGGGTCTACTGTCTCTGAGGTGGAAACATCAGGGCAGAAGGGTGTGGGAGAACAGAGCCGCTCACTTCATGGTGGCCAGGAAGCAGAGCACAGGGGAAGAGCACCAGTGAGATATTTACCCTCCAAAGATCTGCTCCCCGGGACCCACTGCCAATCAGGCCCTCCTTCCTAACAGCACATGGAGCTGTGAACATCAGCGGATTAATCTGTGGATGACATGGTGTCCCTATGATCCAGTCACCGATCCAGGAACCTCTTCATCCAGAGAAGAGCACAATCTAACACCATGACTATGAGGTTAGCAGTGGGTTTGTTATATTTTCTTCTGTCAAAATATATTCCTTCTATACATATGTGGTGAGAGTTTTCTCTAATCATGAACACAATGTTGAAGTTTTGAAAATATTTTTTCTACATGTATTGAGACAATCTCTTTGTGTCATCTATTCTGTGGTGTGCTGTTTCACATTTATGGATTGATCTCTTTGTAAATATTGAGCCATACTCTGTACGTGAGATAAATCCATCTTGATCATTGTGCTGGTTTCCACATTTATAATTTCATTTCGGTGAGGAGCCTCAAATTCAAGGCATCACACTTGTTAGGCAAACACTGTCACTGAGCTACATCTCTATTGCTTGATCGGTATGAATGATCCTTTTTTTGGCTGAGAGCAATCTGCTAGGATATTGTCGGGAATTTTTGCTTCCATATTCCTCAGGGATGTTGTCTGACAAGTCTCTTTGTTGGGCTGGCACAGAATAATACTGAAGTAGGAAATGAGACTGGAAATGTTCTCTTCAGGTTTCTGGAAGAGTTTTGTAATAAGAGACATGAGTTCTTTGGTAGAAATCTGCAGCAGAGCCGTCAGATCCCACACTTTTATGGATGGCAAACTTAAATTACTGATGAATCTTCCCTATTCATTACTCACATATTCAGTTTTTCCGTTTCTTCTTCATCTTGTGAGATGTTAAGAACTGACTCATGTCTTCTAGGTACCCCATTTGTTGATGTGTTCTTC
>NW_022974754.1:0-1103 GCF_012274545.1 Fukomys damarensis | reverse complement strand
GTCTTGCCCACTTCAGCTTTTCTGCACACCCGCTGACATCACCTTAGTTACTTCTGACTCTGTCCACACTGTCTTTCCCATGGCTCTCACTGATGAGGGAGGCACAGTTTCATTTGGAGAGTGTTCTATCACCCTGGTTTCAAAGACCTTTCCAGTGTCCTGGGCCACACACAGAACCCTTTATTGCCTAGGTTACTTTTCAAATCTATTTCCCTAATTCTATGTAAGGCCTAGGACTAACGCCCACAGTCTTCTATCACAGTATTCTCAGTTGTTCCACGAATCCAGGGACTGACTCCATTGTCAAAGTCAAATAAGTCTAGGAGATGAGCTTACTCCCTGCTCCATAGCTTCTTAATGATGGAATCCTCTTTTAGAAATATACCAGGTGCTTTTTTTCATATGTTGTAAATTATGAGACAACTTGGGAATCACTCATGAGGGACATCTATTGGGCAGGAATCAGAAGGCAGCTAAACATCCTACAATACAAAGACCTTTACAGCCTGACATGTTGATACAACAGGCTGAAAAGGTCTGCACAGGCAAATAAAATGACACTGTCTGGGATGTGTTTTGGAGCTCCCCGAGTCATTACAGTGTACATCCGTATAAGTCAGGAAAACAAGATATTCATTCTGCAACAACTGTAGGTGATACAGATTTTATCTCTATGAGCCACCTGCTCATACACTCAACCCATTTTTCTATTCATTTTTTTCTTCATATTCGTTGGTAAACTATCACGATATTCTGGATACCATTTTCCATGTGGGTGTTTGTCGGTGTGTGTGTCTTAAGGCCTTCCTTACCCAGATGTTGTAGAGATGGTCTTAGGTATTTCCTTCTAACAGTATCATCAGGGAGGTTATTTAATTATGCATGGTTTAAGCTATGAGACTAAATATATCTTCTCCTATGGATAATCAATTGGCCTGGCTATTCAGTATTTTCAATCGTGGGCTGGGGATTCATCTCAGTGGTTCCAACACCTGCCCTGCAAGTGCAAGGACCTGAGTTCAATCCTCAGTACCCCCTCAAAAAAAAAAAAGAGATTGAGGATCAAAAGTTCTATTCCTTTTCCATATCACAGTGCAACACGG
>NW_022974753.1:20441-23293 GCF_012274545.1 Fukomys damarensis | reverse complement strand
CCACAATACAATACCCAGGTAGAAAAATTCCGTGGCTATCACTCAACCTGATCCTAACCCTAATGCTAAAGCTAACCTTGACTCCAGAGGACGTACTTATAGTCATTCCTACATCATTCCTAACACTGAAAGTCACATTAAAGCAACTCTCACTCTGAAACAAACACTGTTACTTATAGTCATTCCTACATCATTCCTAACACTGAAAGTCACATTAAAGCAACTCTCACTCTGAAACAAACACTGCAATACACAGAGAGTGAAATGGGGAGCCTGTTCCATCCCATATATCTAGGTCCAGCCCTACTCGCCAGCCAAAGAGAGCCATTATATATAGGAAACCTTCGTCAAGTCCTTGGAAACCTACAGCACATCCCTTCTTCAAAAACCTCACTGCCCTCACGTTTTTTCTCACACTCAAATTACCTGGTCCACGAATGCCTTCCATATCACGCTCACAAATCCGAACACTGACCCTACTCAGAACTGGAAGCCTAAGTTCCCACGAAGGGTTACATGAATTCCTGCACATTGGCTAAACATAAGGTGCAATCTTATGATGATACTAAGAAACTCACACCCCAATACACAGTTGGACAAATTATGTGGCGATAACGCACAATAATTCAAAAGCTATAACTTAAAACAATGGCACACAGAAGAGAAGGTGTTTATATTCCTACATCATTCTAAACATTGAAGTTCAAATTATCAAAAAAACAATAAGCTGAAACACACTACACAGAGAGTGAAATGGGGAGTTTACTCCAACCCTAAAATCTAGCTCAAAACTTATTCACTAGCCGATCAATATCCATTATAGAGAGACCGCAATTTTCAAGTGCATGGAAAACCACAGAACATCCCGATAAAAAAAAGTCAATGCTATCAGCTTTCTTCTGTAAATTATGTGCTACGTGAATCCATTGCATATCAGGCTCACGAATCCAAACTCTAACCGTAACCCAGAACAGAATTGGGAAGGACACCCAGGTCGGTAATTGAAATGGTGCACTTTGGCTATCACTAAGGGGCAATTTCATGTTGATACTAACTAGGAAAACCAGACACAAATAGTCAGGTAGAGAAATTCACTCAATCACTACCTATTGTATCAACGTATCAATGATCAGGTCCGAGGGTAAATCACAGTACATCCAAGCTTCACAAAAGTCACTGCACTCACCATAGCTCTCACACTCAAAATGTCTGCTGCGTGAATTCCTTCCGTGTCGTGTTCACCTGTCCCAACCCTAACTCCAACCCAACACATGATTCCTACATTCCCAGAGGGCGGTCCTCGACATCCTCCAATGTGGATGAGCCTAAGATGAAATCTCATGCTGATACTAAATAGGAAAGCCGCACACAAATACCAAGGTGCAGAAATTGGGAGGCTCTCACTCACCCTCACCCTGACCCCGGGGGAGGGACTTACCTTCCTACGTCATTCCGAACACTGAAGGTCACATGAACAGGGGCCCCCCGCCACCCTAAACATAGACGATGCGACGCGGGGAGTGGAATGGGGAGCCTGTCCCGTCCACATCATCGAGCTCTCACCCGACTCGCTGGCCCGGCACTACCCACTAGCACCGCGGTGCGATGCGCGGGTCCTTGGAAATACCCAGTGCATCCCACCTTCGCGAAAGGTGCTGCCCTCACCTTCCCTCACCCACGCAAACTACCCGGTAGGCGACTTCCTTGCGGATCACGCTCACCAACCCTAAAGCTAACCCTAAGCCACCACATGATTCCTAAGCTCCCAGTAGGCGGTCCTTGAACTCCGGCACTGGGGCTGAACCTAAGGGGCAATGTCATGCAGCTACCACCTAGGGAACCCACACGCCAATAGCCAGGGAGAGAAACTGCCAGGCTATCAGCCACCAGAATCCTGTCTATCCCCAGCGCTAACAGGAGCCCTGACCCGAGAGCAGGGACTTCTACTCCTACGTCATTCCTCAGCCTGGACGTCCAACTAACACCGACACCCACCGTCCAGCGCTCAGGACACTACTCAGGGAGGAAAATGGGGGGCCTATTCTGTCCCCGACATCAAGCGCCAAGCCTCCTGGCTGGCCAGTTGCTGCCCACTATAGCCAGGCCTCCATGGGCAGGTCGCGGGAAACACACATTCGACCCCACCTTCAAGAAAGGCGCTGCCCTCACCTTCGCTCGCACAGGCAAACTACCTGCAAGGTGAATTCTGTCCGGGTCATGCTCACCAATCCTAACCCTAACCTTAGCCCACAGCCTGATTCCTCGGTTGCCCTGGGGCGACACTTGCAATCCTCCCCTGGGCTGAAGCCTCAGGTGCCATCTCACGCCGACACTAAGAAGGGAACACACAGCTCGATACCCAGGCAGCAAAATCCCAAAGCTATCCTTCTCTGGAATCCTCCGCCTAACCCTAACCCTATCCCTGAGCCTCCAGGAGGGACTTACATTCCTACATCATTCCTAAAACTCAGGGTCCAATGAACACGAAGCCTTACCCTCCGTCACACACTACACTACAAGGGGAGCACAACGGGGAATCCGTTCCAGCCCCTAAATATAGCTCTAACGCTAGGCGATGGCCCCTCCCTCCGGATTCTGTCAAGACGGCAAGGCTCCGGTCCGAGGGAAAACCACGGCACATCCGAGCTTCACAAAAGTCACTGCCCTCACCTTACCTCTCACGGCCAAATTGTCTGCGGTGTGAATTCCTGCCGTGTCGTGCTCCCCTGTCCTAACCCTAACCCTAACCCACCACCTGATTGCTACCTTCCCCGAGGGCGGTCCTCGACCTCCTCCACTGTGGCTGAGGCTAAGGTGAAATCTCATGCTGATACTCACTAGGAAAGCGGCAC
>NW_022974753.1:15726-20121 GCF_012274545.1 Fukomys damarensis | reverse complement strand
CCCACTGGCACCGCGGTGCGACGCGCGGGTCCTTGGAAATACCCAGTGCATCCCACCTTCGCGAAAGGCGCTGCCCTCACCTGCCCTCGCACAGGCAAACTACCCGGTAGGCGGCGTCCTTGCGGATCACGCTCAACAACTCTAAGCCTTACCCTAAGCCACCACGTGATTCCTAAGCTCCCAACAGGCGGTCCTTGAAATCCGGCACTGGGGCTGAGCCTAAGGCGCAATCTCATGCCGCTACCACCTAAGGACCCCACAAGCCAATAGCCAGGGAGAGAAACTGCCAGCCTATCGCCCACCGGAATCCTGTCTATCCCCAGCGCTAACAGGAGCCCTGACCCGAGAGCAGGGACTTCTACTCCTACGTCATTCCTCAGCCTGGACGTCCAACTAACACCGACACCCACCGTCCAGCGCTCAGGACACTACTCAGGGAGGAAAATGGGGCCCAATTCCATCCCCGACATCGAGAGCCAACCCACCTCGCTGGCCAGTCGCTGCCCACTATAGCCACGCCTCCATGGGGAGGTCCAGGGAAACACACATTCGACCCCACCTTCAACAAAGGCGCTGCCCTCACCCTCGCTGGAACAGGCAAACTACCTGGAAGGTGAATTCCCTCAGGGTCATGCTCACCAATGCTAACCCTAACCCTAGCCCACAGCCTGATTCCTAGGTTGCCGTGGGGCGACACTTGAAATCCTCCCCTGGGCTGAAGCCTCAGGTGCCATCTCATGCCCACTCTAAGTAGGGAACCCACAGCAGGACACCCAGGCAGCGAAATGCCAAAGCTATCCTTCTATGGAATCCTCCGCCTAAGCCTAACCCTATCCCTGAGCTTCGAGGAGGGACTTATATTCCTACATCATTCCTGAAACTCAGGATCCAATGAACACGAAGCCTTACCCTCCGTCACACACTACACTACAAGGGGAGCCCCACGGGGAATCCGTTCCAGCCTCTAAATGTAGCTCTAACACTAGGCGATGGCCCCTCACTCCCGATTCTGTCAAGGCGACAAGGCTCCGGTCCGAGCGAAAACTACGGCACATCAGAGCATCAACAAAGTCACTGCCCTCACCTTAGCTCTAACGCCGAAATTGTCTGCCGTGTGAATTCCTGCCGTGTCATGCTCCCCTGTCCTAAACCTAACCCTAACCCACCACCTGATTCCTACCTTCCCCGAGGGCGGTCCTCGACCTCCTCCACTCCGGCTGAGCCTAAGGTCAAATCTCATGCTGATACTCACTAGGAAAGCCGCACACCGATACCCAGGTGCACAAACTGCGAGGCAGTCACTCACCAGAATCCTCATCGTGACTCTCACCCTCAGCCTGACCCTGGGGGGAGGGACTTACCTTCCTACGTCAATCCAAACACTGAAGGTCACACGAACAGGGGCTCCCCGCCCCCTGAAATGTGGACGACGCGACGCGGGGAGTGGAATGGGGAGCCTGTTCACTCCCCATCATAGAGCTCTCACTCGACTCGCTGGCCCGGCACTACGTACTAGCACCGCGGTGCGATGCACGGCTCCTTGGAAATACCCAGTGCATCCCACCTGCGTGAAAGGCGCTGCCCTCACATTCCCTCGCACAGGCCAACTACCCGGTAGGGGGCTTCCTTCCGGATCACGCTCAACAACTCTAACCCTTACCCTAAGCCACCACCTGATTCCTAAGCTCCCAGAAGGCAGTCCTTGAAATCCGGCACTGGGGCTGAGCCTAAGGCGCAATCTCATGCCGCTACCACCTAGGGAAACCACACCCCAATAGCCAGGGAGAGAAACTGCCAGCCCATCACTCACCGGAATCCTACGCCAGCGCTAGCAGGAACCGTGATCCGAGAGGAGGGACTTCTACTCAGACGTCGTTCCTCAGCCTGGACGTCCAACTAACCCAGACACCCACAGTCCAGCGCTCAGGACACTACTCAGGAAGGAAAATGGGGGCCCTATTCCGTCCCTGAAATCGAGCGCTAACCCTCCTCGTGGGCCCGTCGCTGCCCACTCTAGCGAGGCCCCAAGGGCAGGTCCCGGGAAACACACATTCAACCCCACCTTCAAGAAAGGCGCTGCCCTCACCTTCCCTCGCACAGGCAAACTACCTGGAAGGTGAATTCCGTCCGGGTCATGCTCACCAATCCTAACCCTAACCCTAGCCCACAGCCTGATTCCTCGGTTGCCGTGGGGCGGCACTTGAAATCCTCCCCTGTGCTTAAGCCTCAGGTGCCATTTCATGCTGACACTAACTAGGAAACCCACAGCCCGATCTCCACGTAGCGAAATTCCAAAGCTATCCTTCTCTGGAATCCTCCGCCTAACCCTAACCCTATCCCTGAGCATCGAGGAGGGACTTACATTCCTACGTCATTCCGAAAACTCAGGGTCCAGTGAACACGAAGCCTTACCCTCCGTCACACACTGCACTACACGGGGAGTCCAACGGGGAATCCGTTCCAGCCCCTAAATATAGCTCTAACGTGAGGCGATGGCCCATCACTCCCGATTCTGTCAAGGCGGCAAGGCTCCGCTCCGAGGGAAAGCTGCGGCACATCCTAGCTTCACAAAACTCACTGCCCTCACCTTACCTCTCATGCCCAAATTCTCGGCTATGTGAATTCCCCCCGTGTCGTGCTCACCTGTGCTAACCCTAAACCTAACTCACCACCTGATTCCCACCTTCCCGGAGGGCGGTCCTCGACATCCTCCACTCGGGCTGAGCCTAAGGTGAAATCTCATGCTGATACTCACTAGGAAAGCCGCTCACCAATACCCAGGTGCAGAAACTGCGAGGCTGTCACTCACCGGGATCCTCATCCTAACCCTCACCATCCGCCTGACCCCGGGGGGAGGGACTGACCTTCCTAAACCAATCCGAACACTGAAGGTCACATGAACTGGGGAACCGCGCCCCCTGAAATGTACACGACGCGACGCAGGGAGTGGAATGGGGAGCCTGTCCCGTCCCCTTAATCCAGCTCTCACCCTACTCGATGGCCCGGCACTACCCGCTAGAACGCCGCTGCGATGTGCAGGTCCTTGGGAATGCCCAGTGCATCCCAACTTCGTGAAAGGCGCTGCCCTCACCTTCGCTCGCATAGGCAACCTACTCGGTAGGCGAATGCCTTCTGGATCACGCTCACCAACCCTAACCCTAACCCTAAGCCACCACCTGATTCCTAAGCTCCCAGAAGACGGTCCTTGAAATCCGGCACCGGGGCAGAGCCTAAGGCGCAATCTCATGCCGCTACTAACTAGGGAACCCACACGCCAATAGCCAGGGAGAGCAACTGCCAGCCTATCACTCACCGGAATCCTATCCCCATCGCTCACAGGAACCCTGACCCGAGAGGAGGGACTTCTACTCCGACGTCGTTCCTCAGCCTGGATGTCCAACTAACCCCGACACCCACCTTCCAGCGCTCAGGACACTACTCAGGGAGGAAAATGGGGGGCCTATTCCGTGCCCAAAATCGAGCGCTAACCCTCCTCGTGGGCCCGTCGCTGCCCAATCTAGCGAGGCCCCCATGGGCAGGTCCCAGGAAACACACATTCGACCCCACCTTCAAGAAAGGCGCTGCCCTCACCTTCCCTCGCACAGGCAATCTACCTGAAAGGTGAATTCCATCCGGGTCATCCTCACCAATCCTAACCCTAACCCTAGCCCACAGCCTGATTCCTAGGTTGGCCGTGGGGCGGCACTTGAAATCCTCCCCTGTGCTTAAGCCTCAGGTGCCATCTCATGCTGACACTAACTAGGAAACACACAGCCCGATTCCCACTTAGCGAAATTCCAAAGCTATCCTTCTCCGGAATCCTCCGTCTAACCCTAACCCCATCCCTGAGCCTCGAGGAGGGATTTACATTCCTACGTCATTCCGAAAATTCGGGGTCCAGTAAACACGAAGCCTAACCATACACTCAAGCCAAACAATAAACATGAAAAGTACACTGCAATGTTCAGGTACCTGGAAAACCACAGAACACTTTACCCTCATAAAAATCATTAAACTAATCTTCATCCTCACATGCGAATTATCAGTTACATGAATTCCATCCATGCCACTCTCACCAATCATAACCCTAATTCTTATGGCAAACATGATTCCTAAGTCCCAATACAGCGGTGCTTCAAATCCTACTCTAAGGCTAACCCTAAGGCCAAAGCTAATTCTGATACAAAAATTGAAACACACAATCTAATATCCAGGTACAGAAATTCCAAGACTATCACTCACCCTACACCTAACCTTAACCCTAGCCCTAAACCTAAACCTAAAACACATACTTACATTCCTAAAACATTCCTAACACTGAACCTCAAATTAACACCAACACTCACCCTCAAACACAAGCTATATTACACAGGTAGTGAAATAGAAAGTCTATTC
>NW_022974753.1:0-11757 GCF_012274545.1 Fukomys damarensis | reverse complement strand
ACTGAAAACTGAAAACTAACACTAACCATCTAACCCATACTCCAATACACAGGTAATGCAATTCCAACTCTATCCCTAACACTAAATTTAAGCCTAAACCTATACTCAAACAAGCGCTGCCCATTATTTACAATGCTCAAGTTAAGCTCTAAAGTCTAAACTGAAAACTAACACTAACCATCTAACCCATACTCCAATACACAGGTAATGCAATTCCAACTCTATCCCTAACACTAAATTTAAGCCTAAACCTATACTCAAACAAGCGCTGCCCATTATGTCCACATTACAATGCTCAAGTACCTGGAATTCAACACTATTCCTCACCCTGAAGAACATACTTGCCCTAACATCCACATTCACACTGCAATGATCAGGTACCCGAATACCATTAACATTCATAATGCCAAACCTAACCCTAATTGTAAACCTAATGCAAAACCTCAACACTAATGCTAACCCTGAAGCCTAACACTAAACCTAACCCTAAGCCCTAACTCCTACCGCTAACCCTAAACCTAACATGTTGCCCAAACACTCACCGCAACAGTATCCCTAAAGCCTTAACCCTATCCCGAACTCAGCCCAAAGGCTAACCCAACCATGACCCTAAAAATAACACAGGTACACACATTCTGACACCACCCCCAATCCTAAACCTAAAATTTATAGTAACGCTAACCTTCGAACACACACTGCAATACACAGGAAGTTAAATTCTGGGACAATTCCTAAACCTAAGTCTAATCTATGCCCTAATGCTAAATCTAACAGTATTCATCAGAGCTACACTGCAATGCTCTGGCATTTGGAGTGCAACACTATTCTTCATGGTCAGAAAAATCATTGCCCTAACTGTCATACTCACACTCAAATTAAAAGGTACTTCAATTCCATCCATGCCATTGTCTGCACAAAACATCCTAACCATAAACCAATCCATTAATTGCACAGTCCAATACTGAGGTGCTTGAAATACTACAATATTCCTAAACCTGACACAAAATCTAATCACGATAGTGACTATGAAACCCACACTGAAACATACACCTAGATAAAATCCAAGACTAAGACTTTCCCCAAACTTAACTCTAAATCTACAACTACCCTAACCCTAACCTATGTACCTGGAATTGCACATCTCTGCTACCCATAATCCTACAATTTATGCTAGCAATAAACATTCAAACTACACTCCAGTACACTGGGAGTGAAGTACTGACATTATGCCTAACACTAGGCCAGAGTCTAAACCGAAAACTAACACTAAAGATAACACTACCCATCAGAGCTGCACTGCAGTGCTCAGATACATGGAATCCCACAGTATACCTCAGGCTCATAGAAATAGGGATTTCTTCATTTACAAACTCAAATTATCAGGCACTTGAATTCCATCCATATCCCTTTCACCAAGCCTATCCCTAAACCTAACCACAAACACTATTCCCCAGTACCAATACAGCAGTACTTGAAATCCCACACTATTCATAAAGCTCAGGCCAAAGGTAATGCTGACACTAATTATGGAACCCAAACTCCAATACCCAGTAACTGAAATTCGAAGCCTATCACTCACCCAAACCTAACCCTAACTATAGCAAGAACCCTAACCCAGGTGCTTACACTCCTAAGTCATTCCCAAACCTAATCCTAAAATTAACAATAACACTAAACTCAAACCCATACTCTACTACATACAGGGTAAAATTGTGACACTATGCCTAACCCTAAACTGAATCCTCACCCTCATCTTAAGCCAAACTCCATAAATCCTACCTAAACTGCAATGCTCAGGTACTTGGAATCAAACACTCTACCTCAGCCTCATAAAAATCCTGGCTCTAACCTGCAATCTCATACTCAAATTATCATGCAAGTGAGTTCCATCCATATCTAAGACACCATCCCTTACTCTAAGCCTTACTCCCAAGATCCCAAAAAGTGATACTTGAAATCCTACATTGTTCCTAACCATAAGGCGAAATCGAATGCTGATATTAACTATGTGATTCACAATCCAATACACAGGAACTGAAATTCCTATACTATCACTGAGCCCAACATGAAGCCTAAGCATGACCCGACCATGACTCATACCCAAGTACTTACAATCTCGAAGCAATCCTAAAAAGAACCATAAAATTAACACTAACACTAACAATCTAACCCATACTACAGTACACAGGGGGTGAAATTCTGAAACTATTCCTAACCCTAAAACTAAGCCTAACCCTACACTCATCTCAAGCATTACCATTATGTCAGCAATGCTCAAGTACCTGCAATCCAATAGTATTCCTCACACTCATGAACATACTTGCCCTATCCTTCACATTCACCCTGCAATCATCAGGTAATTGAACGCCATTCATATTCATAATGCCTAACCTAACTCTAATACTAAACCTGAAGCAAAACCTCAATGCTAATGCTAACAATAAAGGCTAACCCTAAGCCTAACCCTAAACCTAACACCTCAACCAAAACCTAATCCCAACAGTATCTTTAAACCCTTAAACCTATCCCTAACTCAGCCGAACAGCTACCCTAGCCAAGACTCTAACTCTATCCCAGTTTCATGCATTCTAACACCACTCCCAATGCTAAGCATAAAATTTACACTGACACTAACCTTCAAACCAATATTGCAACACAAAGAAAGTGAAATTCCTGCACAATTCCTAAGCCTAAGCCTATTCCAAACCCTAATGCTAACTCTAGCAGTACTTATCAGAGCTACACTGCAATGCTCTGGTACTTAGAATCCAACACTATTCCTCACCCTCAGAAAAATCCTTTCCCTAAGTGTCATACTTACACTCCAATTATAAGGTACTTCAATTCCTTCCATATCCTTATCCCCAAAACTAATCCTAACCCTAAAAAAAATCCCTTAATCCCACATTCCAATACTGAGGTGCGTGAAATACTACAGTATTCCTAACCCTAATACCAAATTTAATAATGATACAAACTATTAAAAGTACACTGCATCACACAGGTATTTAAATTCCAAGAATAAGACTTAGCCCAACCTTAACCCTTACTCTAAACCTATCTTAACTCTAACCTAGGAACCTGCAATCCCACATCACTGCTAACCATACTCCTGCAATTTACACTACCATTAAACATTCAACCCACACTCCAGTAAACTGGGAGTGAAATTCTTAAGATACACCTAACACAAGGCCGAGTCCTAAACTTAAAACTAACACTAAAGCTAACACTACCAATCTGAGCTGCACTACAATGCTCAGGTACTTGGAATTCCATAGCATACCTCAGGCTCATAGAAATCCCTGCTCTAACCTTCGTTTACAAACTCAAATTATCAGACACTTGAGTTCCATCCATATCCCTTTCACCAAACCTATCCCTAAACCTAACCACAAACACTATTCCCCAGTACCAATACAGCAGTACTTGAAATTCCACACTATTCATAAAGCTCAGACCAAAGGTAATGCTGACACTAACTATGAAACCCACACTCCAATAACCAGAAAAAGAAATTCAAATACTCTCACTCACCCCAACCCTAACCCAAACCCTAAATACCATGAACTCTAACCCAGGCACTTACATTCCTAAATGATTCCAAAACCTAATCCTAAAATTAACATGAACACTATACTCAGACCCATACTCCACTACATAGGTAGTGAAATTCTGACTCTATGCCTAAACCTAAGCCAAATCCTAACCCTAAATTTAAGCCAAACTTTATGAATCCTTTCTAAGCTGCAATGCTCATGTACTTGGAATCCCAAACTCTGCCTCACTTTAAGGAACACACTGGCCCTAAACTGCAGTCTCACATGCGAATTATCATGTAATTGAGTTCCATTCATGTGACAGACCCCATACATCAACCCCATCTTTAACCAAAGCCTTAATCACAAGTTCCAACACAGCAGTACTTGAAATCCAACACTATTCCTACACCAGAGGCCATATTGAATACTGATATTAAATATGAGCTCCACACTACAATACACAGATACTGAAATTCCTACACTCTCAATGATGCCAAAAAGAAGCCTAACTGTAACCCTACCAAGAACCCTAAACCAGGTACTTACATTCCTAAATCAATCATAAACCAACCCCTAAAATGAACATTAACACTAAGCATCTAACCAATACTCCATTACAAAGGGAGTGAAATTCAAACAACATTCCAAACATTACAGCTAAGCCTGAATGTACAATCAACCCAAGCACAATCCAGTATATAAACACTACAGTGCTCAGGTACCTGGAATTGAACATGACTACTCACCCAAATGAACATACTTGCCCAAATCTTCGCACTCACAATGCAATGATCAGGCACTTGAATTCCATCCATATTTGGACTGCAGAACCTAATCCTAATTCTAAACTTATCCCAAAAACCTCAACCCTAATGCTATCTCTAAAGGCTAACACTAATCCTAACCTAAACCCTAATGAAAACCTTAAAGGCTAATCCTAAACCTAACAATAACCATAACCTACTACAAACCCTAACCCTAACCCTCACAGTCTCCCTAACCCAAACCCTAATCCTAACCCTAATTAAATATCCTAAGCCTAACCCTAAAGCCTTATCCTAACCCCAAAATTTAACCCTAACCCTAACTCCCTAACTTTAATCCCCTAATATTATCCCTAATCCCAACCAAAACCTAAAGTCTAACTAACACATAAATGGTAACTCTAACCCTAGTTCTGGTTTTCATTCTCAGAGTACAAAAATCAGGGAATTAAATTCTAACTACATGTTTATCCTTATCCCTAACCCCAATCCTCACCCAAACCCTATACATCTAAACCAAAACCTAACTTTAACTTCCCCCTCCCCCTTCCTCTACCCATAGCTCTAATGCTAAACCTTCCCTTACTTCTACCTCTAACCTTGATCCTACCTCTAACCCTAACCTTAAACCCTAACCCTAACCCCTAATCTAAATCCTCAATTGTTCCCCCATTGTACCTTAAAATTTTCAGTACTCTTAATCCTATCCCTTACCCCAGCATGTACACTAACCCATCCTCCAGTCCTAAACCTAACTTCTACCCAAACCTATTGTAACACACACAACCCACTAAGGTAATCCAAACTCCCAGTAGATCACAGAGCCAAACAGCATCCCATGCAAAAATTAAACCTAAACTGGTACACAAACCACAATATCAAAATAGAAACCTAAACTTCAATAGAAACTCAGCCCTAAACTGTAAACACCAGTTGTCATGCCAAAAAAAGACCCAAACTTTAACCATAACCCTAAACCAAACACATATCTGAATATATCCCAGAATATCAACCTGAACCAAATAGTAACATGAACCAAATATTAATCTGAACCAAACACAAACACAAATTCAAAATCCAACCCTAATGCAAGCCTGAACACAAATCTACACACATACTGCAACATGAACCCTGTACCTCTCATGACCAAAAAAAACCACAAATACATACTCAAATCTCAATACAAACCCAGAATGGAACCCAAACACAAAAATGACTTGAACTGTAACACAATCATAAATCTGAATCTGAGCATCAACCAGAACACAAAGGAATGGAACCCAAACACAAAAATGACTTGAACTGTAACACAATCATAAATCTGAATCTGAGCATCAACCAGAACACAAAGGTCAAACCGAGTATCATGTACTTCACAAAAGTAACCTGCTGAAGATTAAAACTAGACCCATATATCTCATCATGAACTAAACTAAAACTGAAGTGGATTAAAGACCTAACTACTGGGCCAGGGATTTAGCTCAGCAGTTTGGTGGCCTGCCTTGCAAGCCCAAGGACCTGAGTTCAATCCCTGGTACCAAAAACAAACAAACAAACAAACAAACAAACAAAAAAACCTAAAGCAGAAATATACTAAATATACACTAAAACAGAAACACTAAACTTGCTGGAAGATAAGATAGGTAGAACTTTCAAAGATATTGGCATAGGAAAAAACTTTATGAACAAATCCTCAGAAGCACAGAAACTAGCACAAAGAATCAACAACTGGGATCTCTTCCTATTAAAAGCTTCTGCACTGCTAGAGAAACCAGCAATAGCACTGAGACAACCTACAATGTGGGGAAAAATGTTATCAGCTGTTCCCCAGAAAAAGTCTACTAAACAGACTATATAAAGAACTCAAAAAATCAGGCCACCCCAAATAGAAAGATCCAATTCAAAAATGGGCATCTGAAATGATCAGACATTTCTCAGACAAACAAGTAAAAGATGATAATAAATATATGAAAAACTGTTCAACAACACTGGTCATTCGAGAGATGAAGATGAAAGCAACACTGAGAATCCACCTCACCCCACAAAGAATGGCTAATAAGAAATTAAACAATAAAAAGTACTGGTGGGTTTGTGGGGAGATAGAAACGCTTCTCTATTGTTGGCGGGAGTGCAGACTGGTGCAACCACTACGGAAAGCAATAAGGAGATACCTAAAAAACAAACAAACAAACAAACTAGGATTAGAGGTCCCTTTGACCCAGCTATCCTTCTGCTGGGTTTCTTTCCAAAAGAATTAAAAGAATCATACCTCAGCAATTATGTGTACCCATGTCTTTAGCGGCACATTTTGTAATAGCTAAAACTTGGAAACAGACCAATTGCCCATCAACTGGAGACTGAAGAAAGACGATGCTGTTTTTCTATAAAATAGACTACTACTCATCCATAAAAAATGAGGAACTAGAGACATTAATAGCTAAATGTATGAATATTGAGGCCATACTCTTACATGAAATAAATAGTACACAAGTGTAAATACCACATAGTTTTTCTGGTGTGAAAAACAAAGTGTAAATAGGATTCAAATTTTACAATTGATAACGTGAAATAGGAAGAAAAGAACTTAAGGAGTAGGGGAAGTGAGAAGGGTAGGGAAAAGGAAAGAAGGGAAAGCAAAAATACAGGAAAAGGAAAAAAATGGTAACAACGACTTTGTAAATATGGAAGGGTGGAGGGGGTGAAGGGAGGGCAAGAATATGGGGAAAAATAAGAACCAAGATACATCATGTAAAGGTACAAGATCCCACTGATGACTGTAACTGTACTGTACAACAAAAAAGTACCAATAAACTTAGTGAAAAAAATTTAAAATTCACAAAAGTAATTATCAATTATCTTGATATATCAATAATGTATCAATTATATATATATATATTGTGTATCTATTACATATCAATTATGTAAAATTAATAGATTATGTATTACCAATATTCATCATTTATTGACCAGGTTCTGTTCCTGAGACTAAGTCATTAAATGAATTGTTGGATAGATTAGAAATTGTACATAGCAGGTACAGTACAATATTCAGAACAAAGAAAGGGTTAAAGGAAGTTCCAATTTGAAGACTTTGCTTTCATTTGCCCAACTCTTACATATACCACTGTAATATAGAGAAGAATAAAATCAACATTTCTGTACCATACAGTACAACCAGCACATTTTACAATACTGTATAAAAAAGATGTACTGTACCCAAAAAAAAACACTGAGTCTCTAAAAACAAGCTGCAGAGAACTGTATAGAGAAAAAGATGGATTATAAATCCCAGTGGAAGATCATAAATCCAGTGCACCTCAGTCAGAAGTCCAGTCATTCAAGTAATTAAATGACAAATATCTTTATATGTGAATTAAACATATTTCATGTTAAAACTATGTATCACTTATATTTATATTTTGAATTATATTTAAATGATATGTATATGTAAATTTTATATACCAATTATTTATGTGAATCAGTATAGAAATCATTTTTATAACCCTAAGAAAAGTAGAATTATTACTTTTAAACATCAATAAAACAAGCCAAATACAGAATTATACTTTGAAAAACAAATATTGCAAAATAAATTTGTATTCAAAACACAGAATAATTCTCAATGTCAAAAATTAACAATTCAACAAAAAAAAGAAAATTTCTGAACAAGACAATATCAGACCATACCAAAGACATGACCAAAAAGTTCAAAGTACAAAAATCAATACTGTTTTTGCAGACAAAGCATTATCTCACTGAAAAAAAGAAATTGGTAAACAATCCCATTAATGACAGTTTCCAAAAAAAGCAAATACCTGAGAATGATCATAACAAGAAGAGTAAACATCCCCTATAACAAAAATTGTACTGCTCTAAACAACAGAGAGAGATTGAAGACACTAGAAAATAGTTGCTCCTTGCTCCTGGACAGACAAGGCCAGTGAATACAGTCAAAATGTTCATATTCCCACAAATGACAGTTGTTTTTAATGTAATTCCCATCCAACTACTTACAAAACTATAAAGCACACTGCTACAATTCATAAGAAGTCAGAAAAGACCAAGAGTAGCCAAAGAGCAAAGCAGGATGAATCATTATTCAAGATTTAAAGTTACGTTGTAAACTTGCAGTGATTAATATATCATGGTATTGGCATAAAAATATACATATTGATTGCAACAGAAGTCTCAGTGAAGAAACAAACCCAGGCACCTTTAACCACATGACTTTGGACAAAGGGTCAAGCAACATACGATGGAGAAAGACAGCAGCTTCAAAAATGGTCTTGGTCCTAATACAGAAAACAAAATCCAGACCCAAATCTCACATATTCTCTACAAAAGCCAAGTCCAAATGGACAAAAGAACTGGATATTAAACTGGAAACAGACTAGGATGGAAAATAAAATAAGTAGAGCTCTTGAAGACATGTGCAGGAGCAAGGACTTTCTAAATAACTCAATTGCACAAGAAATCATATCAACAATCAACAAATGATATAATGTCAAATTAAGGTGTTTTACAGCAAAGGAAACACCAAACAGACTGAAGAGAGCATCTCCAGAGGGGGAAAATCTTTGTCTGCTCTTCCCTGGATAAAGGATTACAATTTAAAATGTTTCAAAAACTCAAAAATGTTAGACACTCCAAAATAAAGACCAAATTTTAAAAATAAGAACTCATTTGTGGCCACAAAATGTAGAAAGAGTATGTTCAATATCTTCGCCCATTAGAGAAATTCAAATCAAACCCCATTTAAACTGGAGTTCTTTCCAGTAAGCATACATAAGAACACAAAAAGTAATGCAAGTGGGGTTGAGGGGAATAAGGGTCCATTCTTCAAAGTTTCTTGCAATAAGCAATAGTACAAACACTCTGGAGAATCCCCCAACAAACTAAAATCAGAGATCCATTTGACTCAGATATAACTATTCTTGGTATTTTCACTAAAGATGTAATGACATCTTACAGAGATAAATGCTTTCACTGTTTGTAAAAGCACAATTCATAATATGTAAATTTTGGAAACAACCTATATATCCACCAAAAGATAAATATATTTAAAATTCTGGTATATATACACAATGGAGTACTACTCACCATAAAGAGAGATAAATTGCACTTAGGAGGTTGAGGCATAAGATTACTGTGAGATAGAGGTCAGCCTGGTTATCCCAGCAAGATGCAAGACTAAACTATAGCAAAAAAACCCAAAAAAACAGAAATATTTTATTCATTTGTGGGAAAATGAATGCATCCTGAGACTATAATGCTAAGTGCAATGAACTACACCCAAAGGGTTAAAAATTGAATAGTTTCCTTTATAGTAAAAGGCTAAAACTATTCATAATTTAAATGCTACATCAAAGAAAAGTGAAATGAAAAAGGGATGTAGATTTTGAGGAGGTAAGAAAGGGATCTAGGTCTTAGAAGAGGAGAAGACTGGTTCTGCCACCTGCCTCACAAGTGCAAGGTCCCCATTTTGATCCATAACACCAAAAAAAGGGGTGGGATAAGACTGGTCAGAGAAAGGAAAGTAAAAGTGATTAACATGTAACATGTATATGTAATGATTCCACAAAATAATTATAATTATTAGGAATCATAAGTGTACACCAATTAAAGCAACAACAAAGAAGACTTTGGCCAAGATTAAAATATAGGGTTAAATTTGCCAATCATCAAATCCAGGAATCAAGCAGGGAGCACTTCAGGGGCCAAGGATCCCACAAGCATGAGGGTGCAGGCATGCATGGCATTGGGCCACATAAACCAGTGACCACTCACCTGAGCAGCACTGGCTCAGAGACTTCATGTCCAGGTCCAGGGGAATAGGAGGCAGTTGGAGTAGAATTCAAAGTAGTGTCCAAGGGCCTGCACCACCCTTTGCTGCTCCACCATCCTTCCATGCAGCAGACTGTCCTGAAGCTTGAGATGATAGAGCTCTGAGTAGACAGCTGAAAAAATGGGATTTGTTGAGCCACAGCAGCCAATCAGGACAAGAGGCAGTTTCTGTTTTCATGGTGTAGGTAGTGGTGAAGAGCGCTATAAACAGACCCAGCTGCTGCCCGAGGTAAGGAAAAAACCCACTAGCTGAATGTTTCATTTCATCTCTTATCTAAATGTAAGCAATTATCTTGTTACTGCCCAAAATGTGTTTAAAGGAATAAAGCTTAAAATAGTCATCCGCGTTCTTAGTAAAATTTAAAACAAAACTTTATTAAAGTTTTTATATTTGTTGAAATAATTTCTTGTGTTCTCTATGGCCTTATTAAAATTAAATGTTTAAAAATAGGGAAGGGTGGAGGAGGTGAAGGGAGGGCAAGGGGATGGGGAAAAATAAGAGCCAAGATGTATCATGTAAAGGTACAAGATCTCAATGATGAGTGTAACTGTATTTTATACATTAAATGATTCAATAAAGAAAGAAAATTAAAAAATTAAATGTTTTTAAAATGTCGTAAAATGTTTATTTTTCCTTAAATGTCATGCAAGGCAGTTTCTACTTTGTCAGCAAGGCAGTTTACAACAATATCTTATTTTTTATTTCTATAGAATTTTAATTGCCCCATTTTATTGTTACCCTTCAAATAGGCAGAAATGATAGTTCAACATATAACATTTTGAAAGCAGAGATAGTATTTATTATCTTTAATAGACTGAACTATTTACCTGGAAATTATTGGCTTTTTCTCTTAAATCTTAGAACTGGCCCTCTAATTTTCCTAGACTGTTTTCCTGAAGAACTTCTCATGTGAATGTTAAGTGTAGGAACTACATTCTGATGTATTATAAAATTTTTTTCTACTTGCATTGAGCAAAGGTAATTGGCTTGTTAAATAAATACTACTGAAGAAATCCTGGCCCAAGTGGCAGGACTATCCTATGAGCTTAGTCGAAATGTTTCTGACCAGAGAAAATTAAATATTTATAGGCTAATTTAAGAGATGATTGATACAAAACTGTAAATTTCACCAGCCAAATACATAGTCTAAGAGCTTATAAAATAAGCTAAGGCATTATTAACTCTGCAGGAAACCAGAGGAGAACTGAGGCCTAATTGGACTCCTCTGTGAGCACAAAGGGGAAAGCCTGCACTCAGGTGTGGATTATATGCTGTGTGGATTATGGATTATATGCTGCAGGGGCTAAGGAAAATTTAAGACACCTGAGGTTAAATTGTTTACCAGAGTATGTACTAATGAACTGAGAACATGGGCCATTTCTTTGCTACAGGTAAATTTCCCCAGCATGTCCTTTGTAAGAAATGATCTCACTTGTCTCACTTTTCCAGACCAAAAAAGAGGAATTGGGCTCCAGAGGCAGCAAAAGCAAAGCTTTTAATCCAAACTCTTCTGAGAGTAGTGCCTGTGGGAGACTGCCTGCAAGACAGCTGGCTGCTTGCATTGCAGTTCCCTGAGCGAAGGAGTTGTTATGTTGTAAGTTCTGAT
>NW_022974752.1:0-1000 GCF_012274545.1 Fukomys damarensis | reverse complement strand
AATCCTAAGGACAAACTGAATGCTGATATTAACTATGAGACCAACACTCCAATACAAAGGAACTGAAATTCCTACACACTCAATGACCCCAAACCTAAGTCTAACCCTAACCCTACCATGAACCCTAACCCAGGTACTTTCATTCCTAAGCCAATCATAACCTGAACCCTAAAATTGTCACTAACACTAACCATCTAACCCATACTTCATTACACAGGTAGTGAAATTCTGACTCCATCCTAACACTAACCCTATACTTGACCCAAGCACTACCCATTATATCCATACTGCCATGTCCAGGTACTAGGAATCCAACAATATTATTCACCCTCATCAACATAGTTGCCCTAACCTTCACACTCACACTGCGATCATCAAGTGCTTGAACTCCATCAATATTCATAATACCTAACCTAACAATAATTCTAAACCTATCGCAAATCATCAACCCTAAGGCTAACCCTACAGTCTAACACTAAGCTTAAAACGTAACCCCTAATTCCTACCTCTAACTCTAATCCTAACACTTCACAAAAAACTCTGATCCCCAACAGTATCCCTAAAGCCTTATCTTAAACCTAACCCAGCCTAAAAGCTACCACAACCAGGATCCTAACCCTAACCCAGGTGCTCACATTCTGACAAAACTCCCAAAACCAAACCAAAAATTAAACTATCTCTAACCTTCAAACTCACACTGCAATACCCAGGAAGTGAAACTCCAGCACAATTCCTAACACTAAGCCTGACTGAAGCCCCAATGCTAACTCTAACAGTACTAATCAGAACTACACTGCAATGCTCTGGTACTTGGAATCCAACACTATTCCTCACAATCAGAAAAACCCTTGTCCTAAGTGTCATCATCACACTGCAATTATAAAGTACTTCAATGCAATCCTTATCCCCAAAATTAATTCTAACCCTAAACCATTCCATTAATCCCATAGTCCAATACTGAGTGTCTTGAAATACTAGAATGTTCCTAACCCTAACGCCA
>NW_022974751.1:0-13323 GCF_012274545.1 Fukomys damarensis | reverse complement strand
AACTAACCACTTCGGTTTCAAAAGTCTAAGCAGAGAAAGAAGTTGAATCCTGAAGAAAACTGCCGTTTAAACTGCAGAATCATTGTGCAGAGTGCCTTTGTGTTTTTACCTCCAACTGAACCTATCTCCAACTATACAGGATTATGGAGCTTTGTGTGCACTCAGGGTTGCTAGGCACTCTCTTGGGCCTTTAAGGGCTTTTCAGGTACAGGCACCTCACAAAAGTGTTTCAATCTCTGCCAGGAAGAGTCCTACAAACAAAACGGAATAGAGTAGTACTCCATGGAAGATATGAACGTCACTGGTACACTCACAGTGTCGCAATCATAGAAGATATGAACGTCACTGGTACACTCACAGTGTTGCAACACCTTTCTCTGTGGAGTACTACACATTCAGGAAACTAACCGCTTTGCTTTCAAAGGGCTAAGCAGCAAACAAAGCTTTTTCCCAGGAAACCTGCAGTTTAAACCACAGAAGCACTCTATAAAGTGCGTTGGTGTTCTAACCTCAAACTCAAATTATCACCAAGTATACAGACTTCTGGAGGCTTCTGTTCACTCAGAGCTGCTAGGCACTCTCTTATGCCTTAAGTGCTTTTCCAGTAAAGTGCCTCACAACAGTGTTTCAATCGCTTATAGGCAGAGACCTACAAACAAATAGGAATACTGTTGTACTGCATATAAGTTGTGGACTTCACTTGTAAACTCACAGCCTTGCAGCACCTTTCTCTGTGGAGTACTTCACATTCAGGAAACTAACCCCTTTGGTTTCAAAGGGCTAAGCAGCAAACGAAGCTTTTTCCCGGGGAAACTTGCAGTTTAAAACGCAGAAATGCTCTGCAAAGTGCGTTTGTGTTCTAACTTCAAACTGAGCCTATCCCCAAGTACACAGGTTTCTGGAATCTTGTGTGCACTCGAGCTGCTATTCACTCTTTTAGGCCTTAAGGCCTATTCTGGTAAAGTGCCTCACAACAGTGTTTAAATGTCTGCCATGCAGACCGCAGAAGCACTCTGCGGAGTTTGTTTGTGTTCTAACCTCAAATTGAACCTCTCTAGAAGTATACACAGTTCTGGAGCCTTGTCTGCACTCAGAACACCTAGGTGCTCCTTGAGGCCTTAATTGCTTTTCTGGTAGAAGCGCTTCACAACAGTGATTCCATCTCTGCAGCAAAGACTTACAAACAAAAAGGAATACAGTTGTACTCCATAAAAGTTTCGGACTTCACTGGTAAACTCACAGAGTAGCAGCACCATTCTCTGTGGAGTATTTCATAATCACGAAACTAACCGCTTTGGTTTCAAAGGCCTAGGGGAGAAAGAAGCTGTTTCCCATCGAAAACTGCCGTTTCAACCACAGAAGCCCCCTGCAGAGTGTGATTGTATTTTATCCTCACACTGAAGTTATCTCCAAATATACAGAGTTGTAGAGGCCTGTGTGCACTCAGAGCACCTAGGCGCTCCTTGAGGCCTTAATTGCTTTTCTGGTAAAAGCGCTTCACAACAGTGATTCCATCTCTGCAGCAAAGACCTACAAACAAAAAGGAATACAGTTGTACTCCATAAGAGTTGCGGATTTCACTGGTAAACTCACAAGGTAGCAGCACCATTCTATGTGGAGTATTTCATAATCAGGAAACTAACCACTTTGGTTTCAAATGCCTAGGGGAGAAAGAAGCTGTTTGCCATCGAAAACTGTAGTTTCAACCACAGAAGCCCTCTGCAGAGTGTGATTGTATTTTATCTTCACACTGAAGTTATCTCCAAATATACAGAGTTGTAGAGGCCTGTGTGCACTCAGAGCTGCTAGGCACTCTGCAAAGCTTAAGGGCTTTTCTGGTACAAGAACCTCACAACAGTGTTTCAAGCTCTGCCACGCAGAGACCTACAAACAAAGAGGAATACAGTTGTACTCCATTTAAGATGTGGATTTCACTGGAAAACTCACAGAGCTGTACCAACTTTCTCTGTGGAGTACATCACATTCAGGAAACTAACCGCTTTGGTTTAAATTGGCTAAGAAAGAAAAGAGGTTGCTTCCCCGGCAAAACTGCAGTTTAAACTGCAGAAGCTCTCTGCAGAGTGTGTTTTTGTTCAAATGTAACACTGAACCTATCTTTTAGTATGCAGAGTTCTGGGGGCTTCTGTGCGCTCAGAGTTGCTTGCACTCTCTTCTGTCTTAAGGATTTTGTGGTAGAAGCTCCTGACAACCGTATTGCAATCTGTGCCAGACAGAGACCTACAAACAAAAAGGAATACAGTTCACTCCATATAAGATGTGGACTTCACTGGTAAACTCACAGAGTTGCAGCAACTTTCTCTGTGGAGTACTGCACATTCAGTTAACTAACTGCTTTGGTTTGAAAGGGCTAATTGGAGAAAGAATCTTTCACGGCAAAATGTGTAGTTTCATCCGTACAAGCACAAGCACCCTAATGAGTTCGTTTGTGTTCTAACCTCACACTGAACCTATCTCAAAGTATGCAGAGTTCTGGAGGCATGTACCCACTCAGAGCTGCCAGGCAATCTCTTACACCTTAAGGGCTTTTCTGGTATAAGCGGCTCACTACAGTGCTTCAGCTTTTGCCAGGCTTAGACCTACAAACAAAAAGGAATACAGTTCACTCCATATAAGATGTGGACTTCACTGGTAAACTCACAGAGTTGCAGCACCTTTCTCTGTGGAGTACTTCACATTCAGGAAACTAACTGCTTTGGTTTCAATCGACTAAGAAGGGAAAGGGGTTGCTTCCCAGGAAAAATTGCAGTTTAAACTTCAGAAGCACTCTGCAGAGTGCGTTTTTGTTCAATCATAACACTGAACCTGTCTTCTAGTATACAGAGTTCTGTGGGCTTGTGTGCGCTCAGAGCTGCTTGCACTCTCTTCTGTCTTAAGGTCTTTTCTGGTAGAAGCGCCTGAGAACAGTGTTTAAATCTGTGCCAGACAGTGATCTCAAATCAAAAAGGAATACATTTGTAATGCATACAAATGCAGACGTCACTGGTAATCTCACAGAGGTGCAGCATCTTTCTCTGTGGAGTACTTCACATTCAGGAAACTGATCTCTGTGATTTCAGAGGGCTAAGCAGTGAAAGAAGCTGTTTAATGGGGAAAATTGCAGTTTAAATTGCAGAAACCCTCTGCAGAGTGTGTTTGTGTTCCAACCTCACCCCGAACCTATCTCCAAGTATAGTGAATTCTGCAGGCTTATGTGCAATCAGAGCAGCTAGGCATTCTCTTAGGCATTAAGACTTTTCTGCAAAAAGCACCTCACCAAAGTGTTTCAATCTCTTCTATGCAGAGACCTACAAACAAAAAGGAATACTGTTGTACTCCATATCAGATGTGGACTTCAGTGGTAACCTCAAAGAGTTGCCGCACTTTTCTCTGTGGAGTACATCACATTCAGGAAGCTTACCGCTATGGTTTCAAAGGGCTGAGTGGCAAAAGAAGCTGTTTCCCAGGGAAAACTGCACTTTAAACCGCAGAAGCACTATGAAGAGTTCGTTTGTGTTCTGACCTCACACTTAACCTAACTCCATGTATACAGAGTTCTGGAGAGTTATGTGCACTCAGAGCAGCAAGGCACTCTCTTAGGACTTAAGGGCTTTTATGATACAAGCGCCTCAGGACAGTGTTTCGATCTGTGCCAGGCAGAGAACTACAAACAGAAAGAAATACAGTAGTACTCTAGATAAGGTGTGGACTTCACTGGTTAACTCACAGAGATGCAGCACCTTTCTCTTTGGAGTACTTCACATTCAGGAACCTACTGACTTTGATTGCAAAGGCCTAAGGGGGGAAAGAAGTGGCTTACCAGGGAAAACTGCATTTTATGTCACAGAGGCATTGTGGAAAGTGCGTTTGTGTTCTGAACTCAACCTGAACCTATCACAAACTATGCAGGATTCTGGAGGGTTGAGTGCACTCAGAGTTGCTAAGCACTCTCTTAGTCCTTAAGGGCTTTTCTGGTACAAGCGCCTCACAGCATTGGTTCAATCTTTGCGAGTCAGAGACCTAGAAACAAAAAGACTACAGTTGTACTCCATATAAGGTGTGGATTTCACTGGTAAACTCGCAGTGTTGCAACACCTTTCTCTGTGGAGTACTTCACATTTAGAATACTAACCGCTTTGCTTTCAAAGGGCTAAGCTGTGACAGAAACTGTTTCCCTGAGAAAACTGCAGTTTAAATGCAGAAGCACTCTGCAAGGAGCATTTGTGTTCTACGTTCAAGGTGATCCTATCCCCAAGTAAACAGGATTCTGAAATCTTGCGTGCACTCCGAGCTCGTAGGCACTCTCTTAGGCCATAAGGGCTGTTCTGGTAAAGTGCCTCACAACCGTGTTTCAATCTCTGCCAAGCAGAGACCTGCAAACAACAATGAATACAGTTGTACTTCATATGAGGTGTGGACTTCACTGTAAACTCACAGTGTTGCAGCACTTTTCTGTGTGGAGTACTTCACATTCTGCATACTAACCGCTTTGCTTTCAAAGGGCTAAGCGGTGACAGAAACTGTTTCCCTGAGAAAACTGCAGTTTAAATGCAGAAGCACATGCAAGGAGCATTTGTGTTCTACGTTCAAGCTGATCCTATCCCCAAGTAAACAGGATTATGGAGTCTTATGTGTACTCCGAGCTCCTAGGCACTCCCTTAGGCCATAAGGGCTGTTCTGACAAAGTGCCTCACAACAGTGTTTCAATCTCTGCCAAGCAGAGACCTGCAAACAAAAATGAATACAGTTGTACTTCATAAAAGGTGTGGACTTCACTGGTAAACTCACAGCGTTGCAGCATCTTTCTCTGTGGAGTACTTCATATTCAGGAAACTAACAGCGTTGGTTTCAACAAGCTAAGCAGGGATAGGAGCTGTTTCCAGGGGAAAACTGCAATTTACACCTCAGAAGCACTCTGCAGAGTGCATTTCTGTTCTAACTTCAAACTGAACCTATCCCCAAGTATAAAGATTTCTGGAGGCTTTTGTGCACTCAACAGCTGCTAGGAACTCTTTATGCCTTAAGGGCTTTTCTGGTAAAGTGCCTCAAATCAGTGCTTCAATCTTTGCCAGGCAGAGACTTACAAAGAAAAAGGAATGCAGCTGTACTCCATATAAGGTGTGCACATCACTGATAAACTCACAGAGTTGCAGCACTTTTCTGTGTGGAATACTTCAAATTCAGGGAACTAACCAATTTGGTTTCAAAGGGCTAAGCTTTGAATGAAGCTGTTTCCTGGGGGAAACTGCAGTTCGAACCGCAGAAGCACTCTGCATAGTGCGTTTGTGCTCTAACCTCAAACTGAACCTATATCCAACTATACAGAATTCTGGAGAGTTCTGAGCCCTCAGAGCAGCTACGCACTCACTTAGGCCTTAAGGGATTTTCTGATAGTAAAGCCTCATAACTGTGTTTCAATCTCTGCTAGGCAGAGACCTACAAACAAAAAGGAATGCAGTTGTACTCCATATAACATGTGGATTTCACTGGTAAAGTCACAGAGTTGCAGAACCTTTCTCTGTGGAGTACTTCACATTAAGGAAGCTAACAGCTTTAGTTTCAAACTGCAAAGTTTGAAAGAAGCTTTTTCACAGGGAAAAGTGCAGTTTAAACCACACACGCACTCTCTTGAGTGTATTTGTATTCTACCATCAAATTAAATCTATCACCATGTACACATATTTCTGGATGCCTGTGTGCACTCAGATGGGCTGCCCACTCTCTTAGGGCTTAAGGTATTTTCTGGTAAAAGCACTTCACAACAGTGTTTCAATCTCTGCCAGGCAGAGACCTCCAAACAAAAAGAAATAGAGTTGCACTCCATATAAGATGGGGACTTCACTTATAACTCACAGACTTGCAGTACCTTTCACTGCGGAGAACTTCACATTCATTAACCTTACCGCTTTGGTTTCAAAGGGCTAAACAGCAATAGAAGGTGTTTCCCGTGGATAAGTGCAGTTTAAAAGTCAGCAGCACTCTTCAGAGTGCGTTTGTGTTCTAACCTCACTCTGAACCTACCTCCAAATATACAGAGTTCTGGAAGGTTGTTTGCAGTCAGAGCAGCTAGGCACTCTCTTAGGCCTGAAGGGCTTTTCTGGTACAATTGGCTCAGAATAGTGTTTCAATCTCTACCAGGCAGACACCTGCAAAAAAAAGGAATACAATTGTACTCCATACAAGTTTTGTAATTCACTGGTAAACTCACTCAATTGTATCACCTTTCCCTGTGGAGTTCTTCACATTCAGGAAACTAACCACTTTGGATTTAAAGGGCTAAGCAGTGAAAGAAGCTGTTTTCTGGGGAAAACTGCAGTTTAAATCACAGATTCACACTGCAAATTGGGTTTCTGTTCTAACCTCAAACTGAATCTATCAGCACGTATACAGGATTCTGGAGGCTAATGTGCACTCAGAGCTGCTAAGCACTCTCTTAGGCCTTAAGGGCTTTTCTGGTACAAGCGCCCCGCAACTGTGTTTCATTCTCGACCAGCCCGAGACCAACAAACAAAAAGAAATACAGTTATACCCCATATAAGATGTTTAATTCACTGGTAAACTCACAGAGTTGCATCAACTGTCTCCATGGAGAACTTCACATTCAGAAAACTAACTGCTTTGAATTCAAATGGCTATGTAACGAAAGAAGTAGTTTCCCGAGAAAAACTGCAGTATAAACCACAGAAGTACTATGCAAAGTGCGTTTGTGTTCTAACCTGATACTCAACCTATCACCAAGTATACAGAGTTCTGGAGGCTTGTGTGCACTGAGAGCTGCTAAGCACTCTCTTAAACCTTTAGGGCTTATCTGGTGCAAGAGCTTTACAACGCTGTTTCAATCTCTTCCAGGCAGCAACCTACAAAGAAAAAGGAATACAGTTGTACTCCATATAAGATGTGGACTTCACATTCAGGAAACCGATCACTTTGGTTTCAAAGGGCTAAGTGGGGAAAGAAGTTGCTTCCCAGGGAAAACTGCTGTTAAAATTGCATAAGCACTCTGCAAAGTGCATTTGTGTTCTAACCTCTAACTGAACCTATCACCAAGTATACAGAGTTCTGGAGGCTTGTGTGCACTGAGAGCTGCTAGGCACTCCCTTAGGCCTGAAGGGCTTCTCTGCTTAAAGTGCCTCACAACAGTGTTTCAATCTCTGCCAGGCAGAGACCTACAAACATAAAGAAATACAGTTGTACTCCATGTGAGATGTGGATTTCACTGTTAAACTCAGAGTTACACCACCTTTCTATGTGGAGTACTTCACATTCAGGAAACCGATCACTTTGGTTTCAAAGGGCTAAGTGGGGAAAGAAGTTGCTTCCCAGGGAAAACTGCTGTTAAAATTGCATAAGCACTCTGCAAAGTGCGTTTGTCTTCTAACCTCTAACTGAACCTATCACCAAATATGCAGGTTTCTGGAGTCTTTTGTGCACTCAGATCTGCTAAGCACTCTCTTAGGCCTTAAGGGCTTTTCTAGTAAAATGGCCTCCCAACACTGTTTCAATCTCTGCCACGTAGAAACCTTCAAAGAAAAAGGAATACGGGGATACTCCATATAAGATTTGTAATTCACTGATAAACTCACATAGTTGCCACCCCTTTCTGTGTGGAGGACTTCACATTCAGGAAAGTAACCGCTTTGGTTTCAAAGGGCTAATCCGTGAAAGAAGCTGTTTCCCAGTAAAAACTGCCATTTCAACCGCAGAAGCACTCTGTAAAGTGCGTTTGTGTTCTAATTTAGAACTGAACCTATCACCAAGTATACAAAGTTCTGAGGCTTGTGTGCACTCAGAGATGCTTAGCACTCTCTTACGTCTTAAGCGCTTTACTGGTACAAGGGCCTCACAACACTGTTTCAATCACTGCCATGCAGCAATCTACAAAGAAAAAGGAATACAGTTGTACTCCATATAAAATATGGAATTCAGTGTTAAATTAACAGAAGTGCAGAACCTTTCTCTGTAGAGTACGTCACATTCAGAAACTAACCGCTTTCGTTTCAAAGGGCTAAGCAGTGAAAGAAGCTGTTTCCCAGGGAAAAATCATTTTAAACCCCAGAAGCACTCTGCACATTGCTTTTGTGTTCTAACCTCAAACTGAACCTATCACCAAGTATACAGGATTCTCCCGGCTTGTGTGCACTCAGAGCTGCTAAGCACTCTCTTAGGCGTAAAGAGCTTTTCTGGTACAAGCACCTCACAACAGTGATTCAAAATCTGCCAGCAGAGAACTACAAACAAAAAGGAATAGAGTTGTACTCCACATAAGATGTGGACTTCACTGGTAAACTCACAAAGTTGCAGCTCCTTTCTCTGTGGAGTTCATCACATTCAGGTAACTGACCGCTTTGGTATCAAAGGGCTAAGTGAGGAAAGAAGTTGCTTGCCGGGGAAAACTGCAGTTAAAATGACATAAGCACTCTGCAAAGTGCGTTTGTGTTCTAATCTCAAACTGAACCTATCACCAAATATGCGGGTTTTGTGTGCACTCAGAGCTGCTAAGAACTCTCTTAGGCCTTAAAGTCTTTTCTGGTACAAGCTCCTCACAGCATCATTTCAATCTCTGCCAGGCAGCAACCTACAAAGTAAAAGGAATACAGTTATACTCCATATGAGATGTGGACTTCACTGGTAAACTCACAGAGTTGCAGCACTTTTCTCTGTGGAGTACTTCACATTTACGAAACTAACCGCTTTTTTTCAAAGGGCTAAGAGGTGAAAGAAGCTGTTTCCCAGGGAAAACTGCACTTTTAACTGCAGAAGCACTCTGCAAAGTGCATTTGTGTTCTAACCTGAAACTGAACCTATCACCAAGTAAACAAAGTTCTGGAGTCTTGTGGGCACTCAGAGCTGCTCAGAACTCTCTTAGGGCTTAAAGGCTTTCCTGTAAAAGGTCCTCACAACACTGTTTCAATCTCTGCCATGCAGCAACCTACAAAGAAAAAGGAATACAGTGATACTTCATATAAGATGTGTAATTCACTGATAAACACACAGAGTTGCAGCACCTTTCTCTGTGGAGTACTTCACATTCAGGAATCTATCTGATTTCACTTCAAGGGGCTAAGCAGGGAAAGAAGTTGCAGTTTCAACCGCTGTCACACTCTCTGCAGTTCGTTTGTGTTCTAACTGAACCTATAACGAAGTATAATGTATTCTGGAGTTTTCTGTGCACTCAAAGTTGCTAAGCACTCTCTTAGCTCCGAAGGGCTTTTCTGGTTCAAGCGCCTCACCACAGTGTTTCAATCTCTGCGGGGCACTGACTTGCAAGGAAAAAGGAATACAGTTATACTCTATATAAGATATGGAAATAACTGGTCAACTCACAGAATTGTAGCACCTTTCTCTGTGAAGTACTTCACATTTAGGAAACTCACCACTTTGCTTTCAAGGTGCTAAGCGGCGAAAGAAGCTGTTTCCCAGGTTAAACTACAGTTCAAACCGCATAAGCACTCTGCAGAGTTCGTTTGTGTTCTAACTTCAAAATGAGCCTAACCCCAAGTTTACAGAATTCTGGAGTGTTGTGTGCACTCGAGCTGCTAGGAACTCTCTTAGGCCTTAAGGACTTTTCTGGTAAAGTGCCTCACAACAGTGTTTGAATCTCCACCAGGCAGAAACCTACAAACAAGAAGGAATACTTTTGTACTCCATTTAAGGTGTGGACTGCACTGGTAAACTCACACCATTGCAGCACCTTTCTCTGTGGAGTACTTCACATTCAGGAAATTACCCACTTTGTTTCAAAGTGCTAAGAGGTGAAAGAAGCTGTTTCCTGTACAAAATTGCAGTTTAAACTGCAGAAGCACTCTGCAGATTGCGTTTGTGTTCTAATATCAAACTGAACCTAACTCCAGGTATACAAGATTCCGGAGGCTTGTGTGGACTCAGAGTTGCTAGGCACTCTCTTAAGCATTAAGGGCTTTTCTGGTAAAGTGCCTCATGACAATGTTTCAATATCTGCCAGGCAAAGACTTACAAACAAAAAGAAATACAGTTGTACTCCATATAAGTTGTGGATTACACTGGTAAACTCACAACACTGCAGCACTATTCTCTGTGGAGTACTTCACATTCAGGAAACTAATTGCTTTAGTTTCAAAGGGCTAAGCGGTGAAAGATGCTGTAAACCGGGGAAAACTGCAGTTTAAACCACAGCAACACTCTGGAGAGTTCATTTGTGTTCTAACTTCAAACTGAACCTATGCCCAAGTATATAGGATTCTGACGACTTTTGTGCACTAAGAGCTTCTAGGCATTCTCTTAGGCCATAAGGGCTTTTCTGGTAAAGTGCCTCACAACAGTGTTTCAATCCCTGCCAGGCAGAGACCTACAAACCAAAAGGAATACGGTTGTACTCCATATAAGGCGTGGAATTCAGTGGTAAACTCACAGCGTTGCAGCACCTTTCTCTGTGGATTACATCACATTTTGGAAACTAACCGCTTTGGTTTCAAAGGGCTAATCAGCGAAAGAAGCTGTTTCCCAGGGAAACTGCATTTTAATGCACAGAAGCCCTCTGCACACTGCGTTTCTGTTCTAAATACAAAGTGAACCTATCCCCAAGTATCCAGGATTTTAGAGGCTTGGGTGCACTCATAGCTGCTAGGCACTCTCATAGGCCTTAAGGACTTTTCTGGTAAAGTGCCTCACAGCAGTGTTTGAATCTCTGCCAGGCAGAAACCTACAAACAAAAAGGAATACATTTGAACTCTATTTAAGGTATGGACTGCACTGGTCAACTCACACCAGTGCAGCACCTTTCTCTGTGGAGTACTTCACATTCAGGAAACTAACCACTTTGATTGCAAAGGGCTAAGCCATGAAAGAAGCTGTTTCCCAAGGAAAACTGCAGTTAAAACTGCAGAAGCACTCTCCAAATTGCGTTTTTGTTCTAACCTGAAACTGAACCTATCACTGAGTTTACCAAGTCTGGACGCTTTTGTGCACTCATAGATGCTAGGCACTCTCTTAGGCCTTAAGGGCTTTTGTCGTGGGCCGCAACATCAGAATCCTGCCAGCAGGTCCCAAACCCAAGGGAAGAACAACAGGAGAGCAAACAGTTTCATGAACTTAGTTCCAGGCTCATGCTCTCTTCTTAGCAAGGCCCCATTTATTTTTCAGGATGGGGTATATATAGGCTAAAACTGAAACCAGAAGTGTAAACATGGTGTAGCTGACTGCAATGGTCACAAGGTTCTACAAAACAAGTATTATGGGTTACATTTGCTAGGCAACAGGTCAGACCACCAATTGAACTGGCCCGTTGCTATGTGCCACAGCACGTCCGTGTCGACGAGGTGACTCAAAGTTCAATGATGCCTATTCCTATGTCAAGGCTCACCATAAAGGCTCACCATACTTCCCCCATTTCTCTTTGAGAGCATGAAGAATGCTAGCAATTCATCATGCATCAGCCAAGGAACCTCTGTCTTAGGCGGCAGAAGTCTTCCATCTCCTTACCCGTCATCAGTCGCATGGCTTATGTTCCAATACGGCCTGTCTTAGGTTGGTAGACAAAGCTTCCGTCCTTACCCATCACTGAGTATCCCAAGGCGGGGGATCTGGGCACATCAAGCCTGAACCAAGTAAATTGCTACGTGTGTTGTACCATCATCTAAAGAAGCCTGTACAGCCATAGTTAAACGCTCATATTTAAATTGGGTGCGCTTCCAGCATTGATGTGAGCAGTAACCCAAAATACAAAAACCAATCATAATGCACATCAAGCCTGAACCAAGTAAATTGCTACGTGTGTTGTACCATCATCTAAAGAAGCCTGTACAGCCATAGTTAAACGCTCATATTTAAATTGGGTGCGCTTCCAGCATTGATGTGAGCAGTAACCCAAAATACAGAAACCAATCATAACAGCAATAACAATAAGCCATATAACAATCCAGGAAGGTGAAAACAGCTTTTTCAAATTTTCCCAAACTTCTGTAATAAAATCTAAATCAAGCCGGATAGAATTGGCATGAACACCAGACAAGATCTCAATGTCCAATGACAACTGATTCACTGCATTTAGAAATGTCTGATTCCAAGACACTAGCAACAATGACGAAAGTCGTCTAACTTCCTCAGAATGGTTTTTGAAGGGAAAGGGAGTAAGGCAGGGTTGTTGGAATCTGGGATCACAGTCCAATCAAGTATGCAAACACACTCCTTCAACTTCTTCATTTAATAAGTCCATTTGTTGCTGAAGTATAGCCAAACCAGTTCCAATGTGAGGGTTGATTTGTTGTTGAGTTCATACAGCTGTGGTTGTAGTGTTTTGAAGATCATTGATGGTAGCTGCACTCTGTAAAGTTCCTGTTAACATCACTGCGGAGGTGATGGCAGACACCAAGGCTATGAAGCCAGCGATGATGGCCGCCACCATGGCACCTGCCACTCTTTTTCTGCAAGAAGGGGAGGAGATCTATGCCCAAACCACAGTGGAAAAGTGATTAGAAATATTGAAAGGAATGCACACCTGAATGGGAATTCGGAAGACGGCCATAGCAGGTCATCCACGATGAAACACAAAAGATTGATACGTTCTTGTCATCTTACGATACATATAACAATTACAAATACAAAGAACCATCAAAACTACAATGATCACCAATACGGGAGCAAACACCACAGAAAAATACTGTTCAGCGGCAATACCGAAATGTTGGCCTGAGGAAAACGTGAATCTGTGTACCAAAGTCCTACATACATGCTTAAGTCCAAGTGATTAGTCCAAAAACTTTTGAGATGTGTCATTAAATGGTCTTTCTTGAGGTAGAGTAACATAGCACCTCTTCCATAAAATAGTAGTGCTGCTTATTTTTGTTTCTTCTTCTCACAAAGGTAATGATTGTGGAGCTTACTGTCCCATGATACTGGATGTAGATTTGTCAGGATGATCCACATGATGAATCAATCTCTCTGGTAACAATCGAACTCCATCATGTTCCTATGAGAAAACACGAACATATCCTCGGCCCCATATTAAAATGGGGTCAGGTCCATACCATTGACCAGTTAAGGGATCTCTCCATTTTACCAAGGTATATGGAGAACCTTGTGGATGCCAGAATCTTTCTGCTGTGAAATGGCCATGCTTATAAATTTGTAAATAATTTAAAATATAGGTAGCATGATTTAAATCATTTCTGGGTGAAGAGGAGTACAATTCCCCCTTTTTTATTTTTTGTAGTGGCACCGTTAATGGTGGGTAACAGGGGAGAATACCTGGATCAAAAAGTTATTCTCATAAACAATATGTTGGAAAACCTGCATAATTAAACAACATGAATAAATTTTGTATACCAGTGAAGTAGCAATAATAATTATACT
>NW_022974750.1:453-4436 GCF_012274545.1 Fukomys damarensis | reverse complement strand
GAAAACAGATGTTTTAGTCTTTCCTTGTAAAACTATTTTATTTCTAAAGACAAAAGATTTATAAGTGGGAAGAAAACTCAGGCTACTTAGAGCATTAAATAATGAATTTCGACTGACAAAATTTCTGTTATGATGGGTAAAATAATTTTCGTGGGCTACTTTTCGTGGATTTACGGCCTAAAATGTCCTAGGGTGTCACGTGTGAAGAAAACAGGAGAAGTATTTCAGATGGGTAGGCATCTCCTTTTTTCATCCCTCCTCCCTCCTTCCTTCCTTCCTTCTTTTCTTCCTCCCTCCTTTCCTTCTTTCTCTCCCATCTCCCCTCTTTCTCCCTCCCTCTCTTCTTCCCCTCCCTCCCTTCTTCCCTTCCTTTCTTTTCATTTAAAAAAAAAAAGCAGGACATTCACATGAAAACAAAATCTGAGCTTCTGTCACCATGTACGAGCTGTCCCCTGAACCCGAGGGCCATTTGGACGCTGCAGCCATGCTGGTCAGCACCACTGCTGACCGGTCCTGGCCTGGTTTACTCTTGGTGGTCACCTTCCTGTTCCGTATGCACTTCAGCTAATGACCCCTAATTGTGTGTATCACGTATGGCAACTCTAAAAATCAGAATCACAAATCCAGCGTCTCAGAGCTAATGCAACCCAAGTTTCTTAGGAGGGAAATCGAGGATGATAGAGAAGAGGAGGGACTGGCTTGCGGTCATGTAGTTGTGGACTGGACAGAAATGTGAGCCTGGATCCCCACCACAGGGGACCCGCCCCCTGCTGCACTCCCCTCCCTGTGGAGCTTCCCGTCCCCCGTTAATGGTAGTTTTTCTCTTTCCACTAGTGACCGGCTTCGCACGATGACTAATGTGCTGGGGGACTCGATTGGAGCGGCTGTTATTGAGCATTTATCCCAGCAGGAGCTGGACCTGCAGGAAGCTGAACTCACCCTCCCCAGCCTGGGGAAGCCCTACAAGTCACTCATGGCACAAGAAAAGGGGGTGTCCAGGGGTCGGGGTGGTAACGAGAGCGCCATGTGAGAGTCCTCCTGGTCTGCTGCTTAGTGCCAAGGGGAGTCCTGGGGACAGTCTGCTCCTGAGCTGACCATGGGATGAACACACATTCTGCTTGGCTTGTTTGGGGGGAAACAGTGAGATAAAGGAGCAGGAATGAAAGGTATTCAAGGTCTCTGTTTGTCTCTGGGCATATGCTGAGAACTCGTGGGAGGGTGTGACCAAGGAAGGAGAGGAAACATTTCTCCTGAATTTGAGGAGAGAAGCTACAGGTTCGACAAGAAGAAAGGCCAATTCTTGTTATTTTTCTCAAGTAGTGGTGGAAGTGAAGAGGGTGAAGAAAACAACTTTCTCCAGTAAAACAGGATTCATGGCCTTTGTGTTGGGATCCCAAACCAGAGTCAGTGATTCATGACAGATTCACAGAGCTCAGTCAAGCAATTATACTCATTATTATGATTCATCACAGTGAAAGATATAGATTAAAATCAACAAAGGCATAAAAGTGGATCAAACATAGAGTCCAGGAGACACCTGAGAGGAGTTTCCTTTAACCCCCTCACCCCATACAGGAATCATGGACAACGTTTATTTTTCCTAGCAATGATGTGTGACAACATGCATGTTTACTGCCCACCAAGAAGCTCATCTGAGCTGTGGTGTGCAGAATTTTATGGGGCCTTGGTCACATAGGTGAACTTAATTATTGATACTTTAGTCTCCCCGCAGGTCAATCTGACACAGCCTGGCCAAAGGTACCATGTGAAGAAACAGTAATTCACCATAGATCGCATTGTTGTCATAGACTCTGGCATGGCCTGAAGTGACAGGTCACAGACAGTCTAGTTGTTCAGGAAGTTAGAAGTTGTTTCCCAGGAGGCAATCCAATAGCAGTTCTTTCTTTGGGATATGCAGGCTCTAAACACCCCAAGACCCAAATTAACACTTTGCTGCACAGATTCCAAGGTTGGAAATGAAAGAAGCGGCTTCCCATGGGAAGAGTAACTAGATCTAGTACCTGGGTCAATTATTGACTTGCGACCCTGAGCTCACATCTCCACTGTTGCTCTCTCTGGCCTCTCTTTACTACACAGTGCTGGACATCGTGCATTAATGTTTTCCTGTAGTCTAAACAACAGGTTGGGCATCAAAGGCTTGGAGAAGATGCAAGATCAGCGAATAGAGTGTTTCAGTACACTTTATGTTGCTGTTCCACAATGCCTGCAAAGGAATAATTTCAAAAGGAAGTTTATTTAAGCTCATGGCCCTAGAGGTTTGAAGTACAACACTGGGCAGATGTATCCGATGAGGACCTTACATTGGAAGCCAGAAAAGGAAAGAGCATGTACAAGGGGGAGAAGCAGGGCAGAAACAGTTAACTCATTCTCATTAGAAGGTCACTGATTTATTGATGAGGGCTCGGTTCCCATACCTGAATGTCCCCAGTGGGTCACTTCTCCCCATACTGCTGCACTGAGGGACAAGAAAATTTGAGGGACACACCCAAAGCACAGCACAGACAGCAACATGACTCCAGCTGAACTTCATGACTTTCGGCTAAGAAGGATGACACTATATTTTTCTAAATTGAATTTCACTTGAGCACATCCTCCTAAACAAGGAGGGACATTGAAGTGCATGTGTTTTAGGACACTTCATCATTCTCTAGGGTCCTAATACAACCCTTGGGTATAAGCAATGGAGAAATATGGAGGAAGGGATACAGATCTTCTGTAACCCTTTCGTAAGTATCAGAGACATTTATGGTCAGAGATTGGGAACAATCCATGCAAAGGAAGGATGCCCTATTGCTTATAAAACTCCTTGTGGAGCACCAGGGAACTCTTCCAGGGATTCAAATCTCCAAGTGGAATTTCAGCCTCCAGCCCCACTTCATCCCACCCCATGGCCAAAGAGCTGCATCTGCAGAACATTCTGTGGGAAGGAGGCATAAAGAGTCAGAGGGCCAGAGGATGCATATTCTTGGACTTGTGGAACCTCCTCTACTCCTATTTTCTCTGTTAAGTCTCTGTGTTCATCAACTTTCCACAGTGTAACAAATGCTTGAGATAATAAGGTTCTAGTAGCTAGGATGAGAAAAAAGAAGACAGGTCCAACAGTCTCTTTAGGGGCAATGCTTCAGGAACTTCAGGACCTGAAGCCCTCCCACTAGGTCCAAACTCAAACTTTCCTTCACCTCCCGGTAGCTTCAAATTTGGAACCAAGCCTTTAACAGAGGCCTTTGGGGGAAATTCCAAATTATAGCACTCAGAGTTGATAAAAATAAATGCTTCTATCCCCTGGGCCAAGGGAAACATAGATTATTTGTGGGGTTCATGGTGAATTGGATTAGATTATATTTTCATGTTCACTGTGACAGTCAAAACAAGACATAAATTTATTTTTGAACACAGAGACAATCTGTCATAAAGTACATAACTTGCTTTTGGGATGCATCATGAAAAGGGAAGATGAACGTAAAAGGAGATTGAGATCTAGCTGGAATTCACAAAGAAAAATTGGAAATTCACAAGGCTGGGATACAGCTTGTGACAATTCTGTTTCCTTGGGCCTTGATTATGAGTGAATCCTGCAGGATGCAGAGTCATTTCACATGGGGCTAAACATGTCCGTACTTGGCCCAGGGGGCAGTGAAGCTGAGGGAGAATATAGTGGATTTGCAGATCCAGGTGCTGCTTCACACCAGTGAGTAAGTCAGCTGCAATGTATGTGCCACAGAATGAGTGCTAGTTTTCTTGGCCCTCCAAATACTCCAAGAACCTTTCCCAAGGCCTGTATTAGTCTCCTGTAGCTATTGTAACAAAGCATCACAATCCATGGTCTTGCTAGGAATTAAAAAATTGAACTACAACAAATACATATAATATTTGAAGGTCAGAGAATGTTTCTTTCCTCTTGAAGTTCTTTGATTTTGTTCCTTTCATCATATACACATTTGTCAAGCCTTTGATCTGTAATA
>NW_022974750.1:0-315 GCF_012274545.1 Fukomys damarensis | reverse complement strand
AAAATCTCCACTTGGGTAGTTATGATTTCCTTCCTCATAGTAGGGTTGAGTTTGGACTGTTCTTGTTTTCCTAGAAGCTTCTAGTGCATCATTAGGCTGTTTAATTTGAACCTGCCCTGTTTTACTAATGTGAAGACATATCCCACTATTTCATTAATATCCACTTGGGTAGTTATGATTTCCTTCCTCATAGTAGGGTTGAGTTTGGACTGTTCTTGTTTTCCTAGAAGCTTCTAGTGCATCATTAGGCTGTTTAATTTGAACCTGCCCTGTTTTACTAATGTGAAGATTCATATCCCACATCCCGCCAGGGCT
>NW_022974749.1:0-3644 GCF_012274545.1 Fukomys damarensis | reverse complement strand
CTCTGGGTCCTGCGCCCGAAGGGAGCAAGCCAGTTTCTCCCAGAAGATGGACCCGCCTCAGGTTGTCCCGTGTTCCTGCTGGGGCCCTTCTTCCCAGAAGAGTGCTTTTAGGCCCAAGGAGGAGGCCTGTTTGCCCAGAGTTCAACAGCAAAATGTCTTACAGTGCTGTTGTTCAGGACACTTTGACCGGGATCACCCAAGCATTTGGTGTTTCCTCTCCTCCTCCAGCCTTTGAGCCAGGGCCATAGTTTGTGAAACTGCTATCTGGATCTCCCATTCAGGGGGCTGGGACCCAGACTTTTGAGGGCAGAGGAATATATTGAGAGGTGTTGGATGAGAGTGAGTGAGATGCATTTTGAGGGCGTAGATGTCACGTCAATGACACGGAGGCTCTCAGAGAGTGAGAGTGCACAGCGAGGGTCAGGGCCAACCCACCGCTCGGCTGTCAAAATGCTGGTGAGTTGAGCACTCTGAGGGAAGTTGTCACTGGTGTGGCGGAAGTGTGACTAGTGGGAACCACGGAGACTATAGCAGCTATGCTTGGCCCTGAGTGACATCCCCATCCATTTGGGGAGCTCTCCTGGCTCCTGGTCAAAGAACTCAGTGAGAAGAGGCCCTGAGGACACTGAGGATTATTGTGTCTTGGTCGTGGTGGCCCAGGGTGTTTGGCGCAACCATGCTTCATGACCACTTCCGGGAAGTCCGCAAGTGGGTGAGTGAGCTCTCTGTTCTTCACATTTATGGATCCTTTTAAGTGAGATAGAGCTTCAGTAGCAGCCCAGGTGCCTTTGTACCCAGCTTTCAAGTACAGCTCAGTATTCCCTAGTTAGTTCACAGGACTAGAGCACTCTCATCACCATCCATCTGCAGACTTTTTCCCTGCCCATCCAATTGGGAAGCTCCGTGACCTGAAACAACCGCCTTAGTCCCCTCCATAGACCCTGGCACTGGCAGCACTTTTCTCCTCTCGGTTGCTGGTGGTCACACTGTAAAGGTGGCACGAGTGAACTCTCCAGGACGGGTTCTTGTCTTTGTGTCGTGCTTCATCGTGGAGGAAGTGCCCTTCCTCACACCCTCTTGCAGACATTGACCCAGACCTGTGCCTGCTAAGGCCCAATATCTTCTGTAGACTTTACTCCAGTTTCTGAGACAGAGCTTGTTTGCCTGCCTCCTGATTCTCACCGGTGCCCCTACCTGGTTTCCTCCTTTTCCCCTAGGCACCAAGCCTGGCCTGTGGGCTGCCTCCATGGCTCGAATCCCTCTTCCAACTTCCCAGCCCTTTTGCCCCATCAGAGCCTCCTGTTCCCTCCTACAGGCCCTCTGCGGAGGGCAGCGTGCCCAGTCCGCCACTGGAATAACAGGTGCCCATCGAAATCTCCTGCTTTCCTCGCATCCGCAAGTCCCTGTCACTCTGGCTACCTCTTGTTCATGTCCCCCATCCTCATTTCCCGGCTTCTTCCTCTCATGCTTTTCCTCGGTACTTTCCTTCCCCTCCCATGTCTCCCACTTCCTGCCTTTCCACTGCTAGAGGATTACAGCCTTCTGATACCGTGGTTGAAAGGAAATTTGGACTCGGCCAACTTGGGGATCCTGTGCCTCGTCATTCCTCCACTTGTCTTGGAAGTGCCGTGTACAATGGCATTGTAAGAAAGGAAAGTGTGGGACTCAGTCTAGGCCCTAATTATGTTGGAGATTCCTTCAGTCCTCTGAGATTCCTCTGTCCTCCTTTACAGTGTGGTAAAATCTCGGTACACATCACCACTCATTGGATGTGATGCGTCCTTGTGGATGGGCTGGAAAATAGGGCTGTGCTGCTACTTTGAGACTTGTGTGGCCTGTGGGGGTAAGGGAGACCCAGCCAGGGCCATTGGACTTTTTGGCAGCTCTGTCTTTTCAGAAGGTCTGCCTGCAGGTGCGGTCCCCAACCAAACAGGACACTATTTGGCTGGTGAGGGACCGGCCCAACAGGTTGTCTTGTCTTCCTCAGGTGGCCCTGCTTCCCCTAAGTGTGGTTGTATTACCCCACCCCCGGAACGGTCATTTGCCCAGATGTAAGCAGCCACCTGGTGTCACGTGCGAGTGTTCAGGGATCTTTCACAGGGAAAGCCCAGGCACCGTATGGTACTTGTGATTAATCCACCCTTCGAGCCAAGGACATGACATTGTTAAGTGTGTCCTACCATCTAGACTTCCACGTGAGATGGGTAGGCCCTGAATTTTTGAGGGAAGAAATCGATATGGAGAGGAGTTGGGTCTGAGTGAGGGAGGCAAATTTCCAAGGCCCATGTGTAAAAGCAGTGTCCACAGAGGCTGGCAGAGAGTCAGAGTGCACAGTGAGGGGCAGGGCCATGGCCCAGCTCAGCTGTCATAATGCCGGTGAGCTGGCAACTCAGATCTGTGGCCATGGTTGCGGGGTAGGGGTCTATGGTGGGAACCGTGGAGACTGCAGCAGACAGGCTTGGGCGTCAGTGTCATCTTCATCCATTTGGGCAGATCGCCTGGTTCCCGCACACACACACAAAGGAGAAGGGACACTGAGGACACCGGGAGGATATGTGTCTGTCACTGATGTTGTCCGAGTGTGGGGGGCATCAGCATGCTTCGTGCCCAGGTCTTTCTTGTACTTAGGGATATAAAGTCCCAGTGACATCCAATGTGCCTTTCTCTCCAGTTTTCACCTACCGCTCAGCTTTCCTTTGTTTCTTCCCCTGACTTTGGGATTGTCGCCTTCCTTTCACATGGGAATCTCTGTGGCCTGGATCTGACCCCTGAGACCTCTCCCTGTGCTCTAGCCCTGGGAACACTTTTCTCCTCTCTGTTTCTGGGCTTCACACTCTAATGTTCCCAGGAAGGAAAGCATAGCAGAAGGTTCCTTGTCTGCATGGTGTCCTTCACCCCTTCGAGAGTTCTCGTCCTTCCTCCCTCTGGCAGCCACTGACCCAGGTTTGTGCCTTCTGAAGTACAGGCATGTTGATTGAACTTTTCTCGCAGGTCTGATAATGAACTCCTTTACTCCCGTCTAGCTCCTGGTGGTTTCCCCTGCCTTGTTTCCTGCTTTTCCCCTAGCCACCTAGCCAAGCATTTAGCCTACCTCCCTTCCACTGATCCCTCTCCCAGTTTCCCAGCCCCGTGTCCACCTTAGAGCCTCCTGGTCCCTCCTCCAAACCCACGGCTGAGGACACTGTGCCCACTGTGCCACCTCAGGAACAGGTGTCCTTCGAAATCTCCTGCTTTCCTAACATGCATGAGTCCCTATTGTCTTGGTTTCTTCCTATTCACATCCCCAGTTCTCATTTGCCTGCTTCCTCCTACCTGCCTTCGGTCCTCTCCTTCCCCTCCCATGTCTCCAACTTCCTAACTTTCCAGTACACAGAGGATTACAGCCATCCAATTCCCCTGAAATGATAGTTGGATTTAGCCAACTTTGGAATTCGGTGCCTCCTCATGCTTCCACATGTTTTTGGAGTGCTGTTTAAAATGGCATTGGAAGAAAACATAATGTTGGACTCAGTATGCAATATAATTGTGTTTGAGATTCCTTCACTTTTCCCAGGTGCGATGCATCACACTGCACTGTGTCATGAAATCTCAGGACCCATCTCCCCTCCCTGCTTGGAAAGGATATGTCCTTGGAGACTGGCTGG